>NC_142202.1:455000-565000 GCF_049639895.1 Pseudopodoces humilis
CTCTCCTCTCCTCTCCTCTCCTCTCCTCTCCTCTCCTCTCCTCTCCTCTCCTCTCCTCTCCTCTCCTCTCCTCTCCTCTCCTCTCCTCTCCTCTCCTCTCCTCTCCTCTCCTCTCCTCTCCTCTCCTCTCCTCTCCTCTCCTCTCCTCTCCTCTCCTCTCCCAGCCCCGCTGTGCCTCGCTTTCCTCGGGCTCCCTCTCGCCTGTGAGACGGGGCCAAGGGCGATTCTCTTCCCTCCTGCGCTGCCCAGGCTTGGGGCCACGATGCCCTCAGAGATGTCTGGAGCAGCCCGGCTGTGAAGGGGTTTGCCCGAGGGGAAAAGCCCCGCGTTTGGATTTTTGCAGCGCTCTGCTGCTCCACGTCTCTGTTTTCCAGGGAGATGCTGGCTTGCAGGCCTCGCAGGGAGCAGAAAGGTTTGAGCTCTCCTGTTCTGACCCCGTCAGAAGCGTCCTTGCCGCGGGTGTCGGTGCAGATGTGCTGCCGCGGCTGCACTCTGTGCCGGTGCTGGCAGCTCCGGGGGCCACCTCGTCCTTCACCCGCCAGCGGCTCGGAGTGACACTGATGGTGTGCAGCGGGAGCCCTGTGTGACAGCTGCCACCGAGCTCTCCCAGGGGGGATAGGGTTTAATGCCCTGGAAAATGCAGGAGCCCGCGGAGCCTGCGGAGCGTTGGCAAGCGGGGCACGCCGGCAGGAGGGTGTCACCGGGCGTCACCGGGTGTCACCGGGTGTCACCGGGTGTCACCGCCCGGAGCCTCTACTCTGGAAAGCAGCACGGGGTGCTGCCATCTCCCCCGGGCCTGGGGCTCGGCCCTCGGGTGACTCGGTGTGTCCTTGTCCCTTGTCCCTCGTGCTTTGGGGAGCGAGCCCCCGTGCCCTGGGTGACGCGGGTCACCGTTCTGCGGGTGCCCAGCCCCAGATGTCGCTCAGACAGTTCTGGAGCTTGCGGTGCCCTTCCAGCGCTGCCTCCAGCTCAGCCCCCATTGCTCAGCCCGGTCCCGGCTGGCCAGGCAGGAGTGAGGTGTGCTGGCAGGGCCACCAGTCCTCCTTTCGGGTGGCTTTAGAAGCCTTTCCTTGGACCCACGCGCTTCTCTTCAAGGATGGCCTCAGGCACGCTCTGTCACCGTGGGGCGGCTCGGCCACCGCCAAGGTCGGGTGTGGGGACTGGTGACTCGCCTGGGAGATGGATGGAGGCATCGCTTTCCCACAGCTGGTCATTACTCCTCGCTCTGGAAAGGCTTAGCAATTCCGACCCGGTAAATTATGGGCCATTCCTCAAAAAAGTGGATAAATAAATGGGGCTAGAGCATGTCTTTTTTTGCCCCGAGCTTCGGGGTATTGATTTGGACGTATTTCCAGGCCGGGAGTAATCAATTCTTGGGCAGAATAAGATAATTTCGGGCAAACTCTTCGAGCGACTCGTCATTAATTTGCCTTTTGCCAGCGCTCGGCATCCTCGGGAGCGGTGCCCTGGGGATCTCCCGGGGCTGCCAGGAGGGAGGGCGGGGGCCGCCGGGGCTAATGAATGCGCTGTGTTTGCTCATCTTTACAGAGTCCCTTATTACTGCTAATTGGGGGGGACAGTTCAAACAGGCACAGAGGAGCAGTTGTCGCGGGAGCGTGACTTGCTTCCCAAGGAGCGGCCGGGATCCCCGCGCCCGGCGCATCCCTGCGGAGCCGGGGACCCCTCCGGAGCCGAGCGCCGCGGGCAGCACGGGGGCCGCAGCCAGCCACACAGCCAGCCAGCCGGACAGCCACACAGCCAGCCGGACAGCCACACAGCCAGCCGGACAGACACACAGCCAGCCAGCCGGACAGACACACAGCCAGCCGGACAGACACACAGCCAGCCAGACGTGCAGCTGCCCGGGACGCGGAGGAAGCCGGCGGCTGACGGAAGGGGTGGGCTGCTGGCTCCGCGCAGGGGGTCGGGGATGTGCTCCGCATTGATGCGCCCCGCAGCGCCCCCGGGGCCTGGCGTGGGGACACGCCGTGCCCTGCCTTGTCTTGGGGCTCCCTGGCAGCAGCGAGGTCTCCCCTCCCTCCCCCGGTTATTTATACGTTCAAGTGTTCTCATCCAAGCTCATGTTCCTTCATTTATTGCCGCTTTCCCTAATTAAAACCCTTTGGATTATTCCCCTGCACGCCGAGCGCTCCTTGCAGCTGGGTACCAGCTCCGTTCCTGCGGCAGGACTGACCCGCTGCACTCATTTTTAAGAGATTTTTTTAGCGTTTCTTGGGGAAAACAGCTAAAGCACGAGTGTGTGGGAAGTCCGAGGAGGATGGGCTTTGTTCCTCGGCCGCGTCTCGGGTCTGTGGTGCTGGACAGCAAAAGGGAGCGGGCTCAGGGGAGCGGTGCCGGGGTCAGGGAGGGAACGGTCACTCTGTCCTTGCCGGGGGCCAGCGGTGTCCCCTCGGGCTCGGCGTGTGCCCAGCCGTGCCCTGGAGCAGATGGAGTGCCCTGGCTGGGCTCAGGGCTGCTGCCGAGGGCCGGGAGAGGAGGGAGCTGCTGCCTTGTGCCGAGAAATTGGGTCTGCCTCCAGCCCGCCTTTCCGTTTTTGCCTCTTCTTTTCTGATATAAAAATTAAGGTTTCCACAGTGAAAACTCGGTTTCTCTTTGAATGAGTAATTCCCCTCTCCTTTAGAAAAAAAAAAAAAAAACAACAAACAACGCAAAGCTCCGTGTCTCCTGTTTGTGGTGCGGGAGGACGGAGATTATGTGCATCTGCAGCCTGGCTCTAAACACGCTTCCAAAGGCGTATTGTGCACACGCTGTCCCTCAAGAGGATAAACCTAAGGGAACAATCTTAATCTCACGAGTTCGCACCCACCGCTAAAGCAGCGGCAGAAAACACTCCGTGTGTGGCTGGAATCCTCGAGAGGAGCCCCAGCCCTGGCAGAGCAGCCAACAAGAGGCATTTTTTTTTTCCCCTTTTGCGTGTGTGGCGCAGATAAATCGAGTTTGTTTTGCAGCCCATTCTGCTGTAGATTTCCTGTGTCATAACTGAATGAATTTGTTGTTCATTGATACCTTAATATATAGGTTGTTGGGGAGGGATTTTTTTTTTTTTTTTAATTTTTTTTTTTCTTCGCGGGGGAAAACAATGTCCCCTTCACTCGTGCCTGAATGGATTCGTTTATTCTCCGCAACCTCCGGAAGTCATTTATTTCGCCCCGCGACAGCTGCAGGGTCTGTTTGTGTAGGAGGGCTGGCAAGGCCCGGCCCTTCCTCCTGCCCGTGCCCAGCGCCAGCGGGGCCACCACGGGCTCCGGGGACAAACAGAGCTCAGAAATGGCTCAGCTCCCCTCGGGCCGAGGCTGCGGCACAGCACCGCTGCTCTGCTCTCCCCAGGGATGCTCCTGGGTGTTTATTTCACCCCGCGGATGGGCCCTGACCAGCAGCAGTTTAATTAATATACATGCCTTTGCAGAGGTCGTGCTTCAGTGTAACTCGGCAGTAACCAGGGGCCGCGTGCTGGGAGCTCGGGATCATTTCCATTTATTAAGGAGGGAAGGGAATTGCTCGCTGAGGAGATGTCAGTGTTGGTCCACTGTACCCTACGGCTCAGTTTAGCCAGGCCAGAAGCTCCTGTGTATTTCAATGGCCAAAATAGATTTAAAAATCCTATGCTTCCCCAAAAACACTTCCAAACACCCGAAAGCCGTTCCCTGGGAGAAACCCCACACGTGTCCGGGCTCGGCAGTGCCAGGCCCGGTGGGTTATCCCTGCAAACATGGAAACAGCTGTGGGAGCTGCTGCAGAAACAGGAAGGGAGGAACTCGTGCTGCCTTTGGCCCCCTTGGGCACATTGAAAGTGTCCCTGAACGCCACTCCCGGGCTTCCTTTGCTCGGGGAGAAAGGTGAAAGGGCGCTGAAGGGAACGAGGAAGCCGTCCATAGACCTGTGGATCTGTACTCAGCACAGTGTGTGATGCCCACTGACCTGGAGCTGCTCCCCAAGCTCCCCCTTGTGCCTTGGCAGGTGCTGGACCTCCCCAGAGCCCCGTGGAGCAAATGTGTGCCAAGCGTCGAGCTGGACTGAGACTTCATCCTTCCCCTGCTAAAGCATTGCAGATTATCCACGGTCCAGCCAAAATCTCCTCCTTTCCCACTGCACCTTGTCCCTTGGCACCTGAAGGAAAACCCGGCTCTGGAGGTTTGGGTTTGTGTTCCCAAACTCAGAGTCAGCTCACCTGTGCCGCTGCTGTGCCCACCTGTGCTCTGGTCACCCCCGGGCAGGGACTGGAGCCAGGACACCTTTCCCTGGGCCACAGCAGCCCAAGAGAGCAGGGCTGGGGAGGAGCCGGCCCTGGGGATGGGGGCACGGCCTGGCCCCGGGAGCAGGGCCAGGGGCGGGGAGGGAGCACGGAGCTCTCCTCCGAGCTGTTCTGGCTCCCCTCCGAGCTGCTCCCGCTCCCCTCCGAGCTGTTCTGGCTCCCCTCCGAGCTGTCCTCTCTCCCCTCCGAGCTGTTCTGGCTCCCCTCCGAGCTGTCCTCTCTCCCCTCCGAGCTGTCCTCTCTCCCCTCCGAGCTGCTCCCGCTCCCCTCCGAGCTGTCCCCTCTCCCCTCCGAGCTGTCCTCTCTCCCCTCCGAGCTGCTCCCGCTCCCCTCCGAGCTGTCCTCTCTCCCCTCCGAGCTGTCCTCTCTCCCCTCCGAGCTGTCCTCTCTCCCCTCCGAGCTGTCCTCTCTCCCCTCCGAGCTGTCCTCTCTCCCCTCCGAGCTGTCCTCTCTCCCCTCCGAGCTGCTCTGGCTCCTCCATGGAAACTTCTCCATGGAAAGGTTTTGGGAATAGTGACCACAGTGAGCGGCCGGGGAGGGAGGGACGGAGGGAGGGACGGACGGAGGGAGGGAGGGGAGCCCCGGCAGCCCCGGCTCCGAGCGCGCAGTCACGCTGCGCCTAAACCTGAGCCGGGAATGGGTTTTGATTCTTTTTTTTTTTTTTTTTTTTTTTTTCTTTTTTATTTAAAATTCAAATGTCTGATGTTCTTAAATTGAACAAATGATATTTTAAAAAAATATATCAGGCTCCAACATCTGCAGATTATGATTTGCATTTTGAAATTGGCTGCTTGAATTGAACAAGGATGAATACTGTCACTCTCCTTTCATTCGCTCCGTTTATTTAATGAAATGCTAGAGGTCAACCCTTTGTCCTTAAATTAGTTACTATAAAAATCTTTTTGTACTTTCCTGCTTGTTATGATGTCTTCTAAGCAGAAGAAAAGGTTGCCATTAATTATGTCTTTGTTGAATATGGATATCTATTCAGAATTAGTTAAACAGTTTCAAACAAAATTAGCATCGAGCAACTCGAAGGCCAGCTTTAGGTTGGTTATCAAGAATTTTTTGCTAAGAGAATGCTCTCCTGCAAGTGTGCATTATCTAATATATTCAGCTTTCAGTTGCTAATTTTTTTTCCAGATGAAGATGGGCTTAATTGAGGTTGTGCTTTTAAGTTTGTAGAGCTCTTCAGCATCTCATACAAAAGCATCTAGAGGCTTTTCATTTGTCTTGAGTATGTTTTAGATGTACAAATATTATTTACTTTAAACTCTAAATCAAAAGGCGCGCTGTAACTATTTTAAATAAAACATTATTCTCTGCTGAAATATATATAAATTCAAAGGGAGGCTTTTTTTCATTATCACTTAATTTATGTGAAAGAGCCGCTATTAGGAAATTTTAGGGTAATGTTGCGGGAGCGGTTTAGCGGCTGGTGTCGAGCAGGCGTTTGCTGGTGCCATTTCCCTGCGGGAGACAGCGGCTGGGAGAGCGGCCCGAGCCCCGGCCCCGCTTCCACGCGTGCCTCGGAGCCTCTGCAGCGGCGCTCCGGGGATGTCACGGCGCTCCGGGGATGTCACGGCGCTCCTTGCCCGGCTTTTGGGAGCAGCTCCCGGGCTGAGGGCTGGATTCCCCTCCGCTCCCTCCAGTGCCAGGGCAGCCCCGAGGTGCCCGTGCCAGGGACGGGACGCTCTGGCCCGACAAAAAGCCCTTCTCGCCCCCAGAAGCGTTCCTGAAGAAACCCGAGGAGAGGCGAGCCCCGGGGCGGGTCGGGCCGGCTCCCCCGGGCTGTGTGAGGCTCTCCCGGCCGAGGGGCCTGGGCGCTGTGCAAGTCACCGGCCCCGAGCCAGACAATACCGGGCTGAGGAGCTGGGAACAACAGAGACGGCAGGGAAAGATACAGGCGGGGGAAAAAAAAAAAAAAAAAAAAGAAAGAAAAAAAAAAGGAGATAATTAGGAAAAGTAATAAGGAAATATAAACGTGGTAGCGGAGGATTAGTCCTAGTCATTGGAAATGCAAATGATCTCCCTGCTCGCTCCCAACATCTTTTTTCTAGGCTTGTGTTTCAGAAAGGATTTTTCTCTCGTTGTGTTTTTTCCTCCCCTTTTCCTCCTCCTCAGAGCAGCAGTGCTGCTTTCCCAGCAGCATTAAATATTCCCCGAGCTGAGACGCTAACCTTGTAATGCTTTCAGGTATAATGTACAGACTTGTTTTCATTTTAAATGGTAGCTCATAATGACATTGTGGAGTAGGGATCCGGAGTCAGCCTTATTATCATGGTGTCTCCTTGAGCTGAACCTCTGAGAAATGTGAAGGGGAGACCTTTCGGAATGAACAAATCCTTTAGCTGCCTATAATTATTTATTAAAATAGGCGGCCGGGATAAAGGCCGGGGAGGGGGAGGGAGGAGCAGCATTCCTGGCGCTGGCCGTCCCTCCGTGCAGGCACACGGAGCTGCAGAGCCGGGCAGCCAGCGGAGCCCCGGCCGGGCTGCCACTCCACAAAGAGCAAATAAAACCTGTGCAGCCGGGGAGAGACACCGTGCCCCGGGGAGAGACATCCTGCCCCGGGGAGAGACACCCTGCCCCGGGGAGAGACACCCTGCCCCGGGGAGAGACACCGTGCCCCGGGGAGAGACACCCTGCCCCGGGGAGAGACACCCTGCCCGGGGGAGAGACACCCTGCCCGGGGGAGAGACACCCTGCCCCGGGGAGAGACATCCTGCCCCGGGGAGAGACACCGTGCCCCGGGGAGAGACACCCTGCCCCGCTCCCACGGCTCTGCCCGCACCGCGGGGACACGCTCGGAGCATCCCGCGCTGCTGGGCAGCCTTGGGAGGAATGCGGGGATGGAGCTGCGCTCCTGGCGCCTGGGGAAAAGGGAAACGAGGATGAGAGCAGCGCTTTCCCACCCCGTGTGCCAGCGGCCAAAGCGAAACCATTCTGCTTCGTTAGCTGGGTGAAAGAAACGGGAAAAAAGGGGGGAAAAAAACCCCAAAACCAAACAAAACCCGACCAAAAAACCCGACCAAAGCCAAATGGAGCGAGCAAGAGGCACGCAAAGCAGAAGCCCTCCGAAGCACGGAGCAAACCTTGCTGGGATTTCTTTGCGCGCTGGCCGCAGACGTGTCCAGCTCCGCTGCCGAGCCGCGCCGCCCCGACCCTCCTCTCCCCGCGGCAGCAGAAATTTTATAAACTTCGCTACTAAAAAAAAAAAAATAAAATCTTTGGGGTCAATTTTCCACTTGTGCCTGTAGCTCTTGAGCAAGTACTTTTATGGTTCCTTCCAGCGCACAGGATTTATCTGCGGCTCTGTGAAGGGCTTTTACATTTAATCCAGCGCTGAAGTAGTAATTTGTCGGCGGCGCTTCCTAGCAGGCTTTTCTTTTAACTTAGCCGGGCTGCGGGCCCTTTGTGCGGGCTAATCTGCGGCGCACAAAGCCGGGGCAGCTCGGGCCGCCCCTCGGATCTGCTCAGAGCCGAGATCAGGCCGGGAAGGGGCTGCGGGTACCCGGGGGCTGCATCCCGGCCCGGCCCGGCCGCATTTCCACCTGTGAGCAAGCGATTTATAGGAGCTCCTGTGCCCTTTTCTTGCAAAGGATACGGTTTTGTGTTCTTTATTTGTGTGTGTGGCTTGTTTTTTTTTGGTTTTTTTTTTTCCACTCTACTTGGATAATCAGTTTTTAAAATCAAATTTAAAGCTTCTCTTGCATTGGGGATAACGTGTCTGGGTTTGTTTTTTTGTTCCTGGAGGAGGCACTTCTTCACAGCCTCTCTGTATATATTTTTCAGGGAGAGGGAAATATCATGGTAAAGGAAGAGAATCTTTTACCAGTTCTGTAATTGGAGTATCACCGTTTTTAGAATTGTTTTTAAAGAGAAAGTTTCACCCTTCTGCCTTGCAGATGCCTGTTTTTTAAATTAAAAATAGCATTCCTCCGATCCCAGGTGATGGACCGATATTTTATTCCTGGTACAAAAACGTCTCGGGGATACGTTTGGACATAGCAGAAGCGTGTGAAATAGCGCCCAGCAAATATGAAATAGTCTCTCATAAATAAATACACCAAAGTAGCAATATTAAAAATGGGAGCAGCTCTGCTTGCCTCCCTTTTATCACAACATTTCCAAACCAGGCTGATATTGCAGGAGGCTTTTTGGCGGTGGCTCAGGCGAGAAACGCCGCTGTATTTCTGTGAATTACTCCCGCACTTTGTGCTCTGTCCCTTTCCCACACGGGATAAATGTCAGGGTACAGCAGCAGCAGCAGCAGCTCGGCTGGGAAAGCTGCTTTCGGGAGCTGTGTGCCCCTCTCGGTGCCCAGCCCTGGGCACCCCCGGGGTGCAGCCCGAGCCGTGGCAGCCGCAGCCCGGCAGGCTCCGGGAGCCGCGGAGAGGGGAGCCCGCAGGTACGGCAGCTCCTGGCACGTGGGGAGGGAGCTTTATGGGCATGATTTAGTGAATATGAGAACATATTTTGTGCTCCATTGTTTAGACTCAAGAAGGCATAAAATCTTTAACATCTATTTATCATGTAGCTGTTTTAATGTAAACATTTGTCTATTTGGATGAAGTGTTTTCATTATTAAGCTAATTTCCACATGTTTCAGATAGACTGATGAGTTCGAAGCAGAGCACTCGCTGATGAGAAACGAAATTCGGCCGCGGCTCAGCCTGCTGTCAGATACATCTTCATTAGTTTTTGTCATTCACTGATGGCAAATGCTCTATAAATGAGATGACGATCAGGTCCGCCTTGATAACTTGCCTTATCTCATTAGTTTTCACATCAAAGTTAATCAGCAATGTGAATTGTAATTGCTGGAAGAGACAATGCAATAGATCACTCGGCCTTTTTTTTTTCTGCGTGGCATCTTGAAACATCAGCAGGCTGGTGTGAGTAGATAGGCTCCGAAGGAAAATGATGTGGAAAGCATAATAAGCAAGCTGCTCGGAATTAATGAGCTTACCCAATAAGAAAAGAATAACCAATCAATGTGAGCTGGGCAAATATAATTTAGGAATAATTGCTTGATTGGTTGTCTATAGTAGGCTGATTTGACCACACACAAGGATTAAGAATTAAGATGTCAAGGCAAAAAATAATTTGGCAACTGAGGGCATGTAATTTTTTGTTCCCCTCCCTTTATGACTGAAAGCGATGGCTGTTTGATATGTTGTTCCCCAGGAATGAAAACATTAGACGGACGCGCGCCGGTGGGTGGGGTTCTGCCTCTCCTTTATGCTCCTTTTATCATACAAGGTCTTTCAAACCCCGCCGGGGATATTGCGGCACGGGACATTAAAAACCAGTGGCGGGGGGGAGGAATAAAATAAAACTACAGAAAAGCCCCCGAAGTCTTCATTTGTGAGCTCTGCACGGAGAGGAGCAGGGGCTGCACGCTCGCCCGGTGTTTGCAGAGCCCCGCTCCAGACCCAAACCCGGAGCGCGATTCCTGCGCGGTGCGCACTTTCCGTGTGGTTTTCCCCACAGCCACCGGCCAATTAGTAAAGAACCCTTATATTCTTCTATCTAAACTGCGGGGAAGGTTCAGCCAGAAGGTAAATTTGCTTTGATCTACATTACACCTAATTGAGTCACCACCAATGTCTCTATCCCAACATCAAGAAATGTGAAAATGTTAGATTATTTCACTGGGGATTAAACCTAATTTTCGCGTGTTCTGCATTAACCTATTAGGCTGACTCATCTGCATTGCTAATGCGGCTCAGGCAGCTGTCACCGCTAAAGAAAAACATGATCATGCAATCCTTGAATGAATGATTCCAGCTCTGATTAGTGTTAGTGAAGTTAGCTGAGCCCTGGTGATAAGGCAGGAAAATTCCCAGGTTGCCGATAGCTTTGAAAATTATCAGACTCTGGGCAAAATGTAGCTGGCGGCGCGTGGGGCCTCCCTCCGAAGGCGGCATTATTTAAGGCCGTCTCTCTCTTCGGGCTGCTCGCAGGAACGTGGCTGCCGCTCTTTCCGAGGGGCTGGTGCCAGGGGTACGGATTAAAATGCTCATGGGAATGACCCGAGCGAGGACGGCCGCGGGTTTGTCCCTGCCCGGACACGTCCGGGCCTTCAACGCGGTTTGCAGAGGAGAACCAGCGGTGCCGGAGCAGGACCGGGAGAATGGGCCTGGGGGACCAGCACCAGCCAGGGCCTCGGGCTGGGCTCTGCTCTTTGTTCACCTCAGCTCCAGCCGTTCCTCATTCTATCCGTCAGATTTAAATAGGGAAAAGGGGGGGGAAAGCAACAATGGCCCATCCCCTTGAGATGGGAAAAATTTAGGAGTGAGTTATCCCCGAGCAATAGAGCCAGGAGCCAATTTAATCCGATTAGCGCCTGCCGACAATGGATGCTCCTCGCCCATTGTGGACAGAAGCTTTCCCTTTATTTGTTTCTATTAGCCGAGAAACCAAGATATCGGAAAAGTGGAACTTTGCCCGGACAATCGACGAAGAAACAAATTGAGAGGAATGGTCTGAAGTGTCAATATTGATCTTTTGGCCCTGCCACTGCTCGGAGAGGACTTGCCGAGCGCCCCAAGTCTGCGGCACCCGTGGCTGCGCGCTCTCGGCGCTCCCCGTGGGGATGGTGGGCACGCAGGGCAGGAGCAGACGGGCTCCAGTGGGAAAAGACTCGGGGCTGTTGGCCAAAGCACAGCGCTGACGGGAATGGAGCGGGGCTTTAAACTGCCCGGGCACCTGCTGCCGTAATTCCCAGTTCCTCAGCGAACGCGCTCGCTGCGGGTGTCGCCGGAGGCTCCTTCCCGTCACGTTTCACGGGGAGCAGCTCCTTCCCACACACCTGGAATGAATTCTGCTGTCTCCCAGCACCGGTGACAGCCACAGCACCGCTCGGTGTCACCGGCGGCTGCCCCTGGCCCCATGTGGCTGTGGTGTCACTGTGGTGAGGACAGGCCATGCCTGGGTTCCCAGTGGTGTCACTGTGGTGAGGACAGGCCATGCCTGGGTTCCCAGTGGTGTCACTGTGGTGAGGACAGGCTGTGCCATGCCTGGGTTCCCAGTGGTGTCACTGTGGTGAGGACAGGCCATGCCTGGGTTCCCAGTGGTGTCACTGTGGTGAGGACAGGCCATGCCTGGGTTCCCAGTGGTGTCACTGTGGTGAGGACAGGCTGTGCCATGCCTGGGTTCCCAGTGGTGTCACTGTGGTGAGGACAGGCCATGCCTGGGTTCCCAGTGGTGTCACTGTGGTGAGGACAGGCCGTGCCTGGGTTCCCAGTGGTGTCACTGTGGTGAGGACAGGCCGTGCCTGGGTTCCCAGTGGTGTCACTGTGGTGAGGACAGGCCGTGCCTGGGTTCCCAGTGGTGTCACTGTGGTGAGGACAGGCCGTGCCTGGGTTCCCAGTGGTGTCACTGTGGTGAGGACAGGCTGTGCACAGCCTGCCTTGGGCCTGGCCTGCTGCGAGGCCTGCTTCCTTTTCCTGGGAGAAAATGCCCCTCGGTGTCTCCTGGAGCGTCCAAACCCCGCAGACATCCCCAGGACCTGGGGCTGTCCGAGCCTGTCGGGCGCTGCTGGGCAGTGAGGGGCAGGGTGGACACCAGGGTCAGTCAGCACAGGGCGGCCTGTCCCCTCCAGATCAGCACTGCTGGCATTAAACCATGACCCTCAGAGCCTGAGGATCCCAAGGGGAAAGGGATGAGGGGCAGCAGGAGCACTCCCTGCAGCAAGGGGCCTTCCTGGGGACCCCCACCCTGGTCCGGCAGTGCCGGCCGGCCCGGCTCGGGTGGTGCGAGCCGTGAGATTTGGGGTTTTACCCCCGAGATATTTGCCGTGTGGAAAAGCACTGACAAGAGCTGTGTTCCCAGCAGAGGAGCTACTCTGCAGGTTGGGAGAGGTGCCCCGTTAACATCCCAGGCCCCTGGAGCAGCTGCAGGCTGGAATTCTGTCCTGACCCACACCCTCGCAGGTCAGGGGGAAGCTCCCTGAGCACCCATCCCTCTCCTCCCCGGTGCTGCTGCCCTGTGAGTGCCAGCCTGCCGGGGGCAAAAAGGGTCGGGGGGGAATTGTTCCCCAGACCTGCCCCACAAAAGGAACCTCTCCTATCCTACAATGGGATTTATTTTTTTCTGTCCCTCTGTTCCAGTGAGCGGCTCCAGGTGTCAACCGAGCAAAGTCAGGATCAGCTGCAGTTATTCCAGAGTACACGTCCACATGCAGAATATTCCAGAACAGGTATTTCTCTTTAAATTCATGCCCCGTCTTATTCCAGAATATTTCCCTGTGTAGAGAAGCACTTGGCTGGGGTCTCTGCTTGCTGCTGTACTAGTGATAAGATGGATTGGCTGATCTAATAGGTCTTTTCAATCTCTGATTTTGAAAGCTAAGATTGGGAAATTAATTTCAGAAAGGTCAAAACAGAGCAAGGCTATCCTGCCGCTGTGTGATGGATCCTATTTTTTTTTTTTTAAATCTGCCTATTGAGGGAAAGGTTAGTTATTCAGCATCCTGCAAAAGAAAGAAATAAATAAAGCGGGCAGAGGAACACAGAAGTGTATGGATCTGCTGACCCATTCGCAATCCTCAGTTAATGAGAGCGCCGGGGAGCGGGAGCGCGGAGAGGCTGCGGAGCCGGGGGCACCGACCCCGGCCGCGGGGAGCGCGGTGTCCCCTCGCCCGCCCCGCGCGTGGCTGGAGCCTGGGAGGTCTGCTCCCACCCCCGGGGGAAAAGTGAGCAGATCCCCGGGCTGTTCACCGAAAAAACCCAGCCCCCGGGGGGGATGCAGCGGCGCTGGGGACCGCCGGGGTCGTGGGGAGGTTTGGGCAGTCGTGCCACGGGGTTTTAGCGTGGAGAGAAACAGAAAGCTCAGAAGGAAAGGGGGGGGGGGGGAGAATGGGAAAGCGAAGGCTTCACATAGGTATTTCCCTGCTTTTTACTTATTTGTCCTCTTCCAATGCACAGCCGAATGGTAAAATGGAGAGTAAATTGCTTCCGTGGTTTTAAAGAGCAGGGCATCATCAGGGGGAGAGCAAAGGGGCCGCCTGGGGGGGAACGACTTCTCAATTAACAACAAAATAGATTTCTCTTGTTTGTTCGCCTTTTCTTTTTGCCTCTTGACGTGGTATATTCAGCAACCTGCTGAGCTGCCCCTTCCTCTGTCCGCTTCTCTTCTCGTGGATGAGTATGGGATGCCGGATTTTGGGAAGTGGGGAGGAATCCACCGTCTCCAGCAGCACTGAGCAGACCCCGTCCCAAGAGCCCGGGGAGGTGGTGCTGTGCCTGGGGTCGCTGTGCAGCCCCGCATCCCGGTGGGATCCCACGGCGTGTCCCCCCGGGGAGCAGGGCGAGGGACAGGCCGAGGCAGCTGCAGAACCGAGCTGCAGCCTCAGGGGCCCCTTTCCCTGCTCTAAGGACAGGCTATCCATGATGAGCACTAACCCGGGCCTCCTGGGAGCAAGCCCAGAGAAATCTGCGGATTGCCCTGGAGATGGGATCCTGACTGGAACCCCTGGAGCATTAATTAGCACCCCCATCTCGGGTGCAATTCACCCCGAACCCAGTGTCTGGTTCCTCTTTGCAGACAGATACCAAACGTGTACGGACCCAGCGCCGTCCCCACCGCTCCCGGAGCTCTCCGCCTCCTGCCCGTCCTGCTGCTTTCTGCAGCCGGCTGTACAGAACCCAGACAGGAATGATGAGCGAAACAAATATCTCCAGTTGAGGATTCTGCTCCCAAGTTCAGTAGTAAATGGCAATTATGAGTCAATATACACAAACGACTTAATTTCCTTACCACCTCAGGCCACGCTGGAGGTAAAGCGTGACTTGGCAGGCGGGTTGCAGATCTCATTCTGAACACAACACGTTTAAGCTCCACAAAATGCTGGAGCACACAAACCCGTCCGGGTTTACCAGCAGAGGATCCCGAGCAGGTTCGACCGGACAGCAGAGCACCTCTGGTGCCGGGCAGAGTTCTCGTACCTTGGGCTTTCTTCCTGCAGCTTTCGGAGGAGTTTTCCCCAAGTCCTCGTATTCCTGCCCGATGAAAGCGCATCTTTACCTTCAAGAGAATCTAGGCGTCCAGTACTCAAACTTAGGGTCAAAGAGGCATATGGGGCTTTATTATCCTCCTTTTGTTTCGTTGGGTTTTTTTTTTTTTTGTTTTTGCACGCGCACTGTGGACGTTTTCAAATTCAAGCACTGTTTGACCGTATGATTTGAATGCTTTGCTATCATTAATGCGCTGACTTTCACATGGAGTGTGCGCTTGTAGCACGCAGGCGTGGAGAAACAGAGTAATTCTTGGTGAGGGCGCCACAAAGGTGTGGCTCTGCCGGCAGGGCCCAGGGAGTGTGGGCTCCAAAACCTGTCCCTGCCCCAGCACCTGCTGCCTGGTGGCTTGAGCTGCTCCGTGGGGACTCCGTGCTCACAGCTTTCCTGGGAGCTTTGCCCTGGCACAGCACTGCCGTGTGGGCTGTGGGTGCTCAGCCTCTGGCAGATCCCGGGAACGCCGGGGGAACAGCTGTAAACCCCATTTAAACAGGGAGCTGGTGGGAGGGAGAGGGGAACATTTATTATACATCTAATCCTGCTCAGGTTTTCTACACCATATGTCTGAGCAGCAGAACATGTGAAATGCGTACTAATTACTCTGCCTGTGTCATGTGTGTATATTTTATATGCAGTCCCTGACCTTTTTGTTAATAACTTCACATTATATTCATTGACCTGAAACAAATTGAATTCAGTGGCACTCACTCCAGAATTGAATTACATAGTCTTCTTAATTGGTCTCTTATTTAAATGTGGAAAAGTAACAGTTTACCACCTGTAATTATTCTTTTCCTTAAGAAATTCCTGTGGAGAGCGTGCGTGTGTCCGTGGCACACGTGCTGGGCTCCTGTCCGGGGGGGAATTCCCGCAGGAGCCCCAAGACCCAGCTGGCACCGTGGGGCAGAAGAAAACAACCCCTGAAAGTTCTGTCCCTCCCAAGCAAGACCACGCCCGAAAGCGTGTGAGAAGGGTGTCCCTGCTGGGGGACAGGCAGCCCTGGGCCGGCAGCCCCACTCGGCCCCCAGGAGCCAGAACTGCCGCTCTGCCAGGTGCCATCCCGGGACCGGGAGCTGGGAGCTCCGGGAATGCCGACCCGCGGTGGGAGAGAGCCCGGCCGGCTGCAATCTCCGCTCAGCCTCCGTCCCTCCGAGTTAATTGCCGAAGCCGCGAGGAGGAGACTCACTCTTTACTTACTATATTTAACTTAAAAATGCAAATGTTATTAGTGTCCCGATCAGCGATAAGAGTGCCTTTGTGCCAGGCTTTAACCTCCATTAGGGGGGATTAGGAGAACGTATCCACATTGGCATTTTCCAAGTGTCACTGTGACAGCACTTGCTGCACAAATGCCTGGCTGTCACACTGAGGTTTATCACCAGGTTTTTTCCTGCGAATGCAGACTAATAAGCCCAGAAATTACAATTGCCTCCCTGCCGAATCTGTGATAGGCGGAAATAATGATATCAGTGCCCTGCTAATCTCCTGCCTCCGCGCTTGGCACCAGCCTATTGAGTCACCTGTCATACGCCGCTTTGATGAGGCGAATTCAATCTCTCAGCTATAATGACAATGGAGCCATTTTAATGTTTGGAAATGATTATGTGAAGGTTTCTCTTTGCTCTGTCTTGGCAAGCAAACCAGGTCAGCGTTCCGGCTGTGTCTCCCGCCGCCGCTAACGACTTGGAAGGAGCCGGCCTGTATTAAGTGAATATGCCAAGTTATTAGAGAGGAGATGCTGAAGGCAGCTGGAGGGGGGAGACTCCTTTTATTTCCTTTTCCATAGCAAGCGTGAGCCTGAGAAGACGCTTCAGAGCCGTGAGCAGCTCCCACGCGCCCGTGGTGCCCGGCGGGCCGCGAGAGCCCCGCGCGCCATGCGCTGGCAGCCACGGGCTCCTCGCCCCAAAATCCACCTGGGAGCGGCTGGCTTTGCAAACAAGCCGAGCTTCCAAACATCTGGCCTGCTGGTGTGTGGGGAAGGGGCCTGGGGCCTGGCTGGGCAGCCGTGGAGGGGATCTCCTGTGCTGGATCCATCCCGCCTCGGGTGTGCGTGCCACTTCACTTTGTGGTAGAGACACTGAATTTCTCCTTCTCTCAGGTGCCTCTGTGTGTGGGACCAGGCCACACCCCACCTTTGAACAGGAGCCGAGACGCTTGGTTTGTTTATTTGAACATAAAAGGAAAATGGCTACATTTCCTCAGGCTGCCGGAGGTCCCAAACGCATGGAGGAAAGCATCTCCAGCTGGATGAGGGTTTAAGTCACCTTGGAGAAGCGCAGGGTCTGTCAGAGCCCGCTGCTGGAATTCCACAGGTTGGGCACAGCCCGGGGAGTCTGGGTGCTGCCCAGACCTGCAGCTGGATGGCCTCTCCCTGGCGTCTCCCTGCCGGGATCCCGTGGGTGAGGGCGGCGCGCCCGTGGCCCAGTCCTGCGGAGAGGCCTGGCCACGCTTCCCACGCGGTTCCGTCGCCAGCGCCCTGCGGGAGCCCCTGGCACTGAGGCGCTCGCCACCTTCCCTCGGCCTTCCCTGCCAGGGGACGGGTTTTTACTGATACCACATTCGTTCTCTGGGATCTCGACCCAGTCTTCCCTAGGGCAGGGGTAGAGCAGCAGAAGTTCAGACGTCGAGCTCTTATAAAGGCGAGCGCTGGAGGCCGGCCCTGCCTGGGCGTCCCGGGCCGCTCTTCGGCGGGTGAAAGGCGATTGTTGGGCTGCAGAGAGGCCGGAGCAGAACCCAATTGACCCACGCCACGCAGGGAGCGCCGCCGAGCCCCTTTCACCCAGGGCCCTTGCAAAGAAACCTTTTTTTATTAGAGCTGAGTGCTGAAATTATTTGAAGGAAGTGATTATCTGTGTAATAACAGCCGTGCCCGCGCGAGTGACCGCCACGGAGAGAAACGGAGGCAGCGGAGCTGGCGATGGGCTGAGCAGGCGTGGAAGCGGCGGTGGCACACGGGGCTGGCCCCTCGCTCGTGTCTGAAGGGCTGCTCCTGCCGGGGGCTCGGCTCCAGCCCCTCCGGTGGGAACGGGACGGGTGGCGGCACCGCCACCAAGGGACGGACGGCCTTTGCTTTTGGGTACGTCCTGGCCACCCTGGAGAGCCCGGCTTGGGCCTGGGTGTCTCCCCGCAGCCCTGCCGGGCTGGTGCCCGCGTGGTGGGGAGCTGGGCGCCGCCACCCCCACGCACCCCCACATCCATCTCCCCTAATTAAGGCAGCCAATCTAATTAGGGCGGCGCCCCGCGCAGCCGCCCCGTGGGGGCGCATCAAAGCCGGCGTGGGGCGCGCGCGCGGGCAGCGCAATTACCCAAGTTAAGAAAACATCCCTGTAATTAGCCAGGCAACTCCGAGCACAAGGAATGGAAATTAGTCACAGCGCAATAAATTAGTCGGTGCATATATTACGTGCCGGGAGCACCCCGGGGGCCTCCTGTTTGCAAGGCTTTGGTTTGCAGCCCCATGCCTCTCAATAAAGCATTCATCCCTAGGTGATTATGTGCCAGCAAAAGGAGTTTTTAACTGAATTACAAATTTTCTTTTCTAATTCTTTTGTAGGCAGAATTGGGATCCCTCCCTTTTTTCCCTCTCTCGCTCTCTCCTTTTTTTTTTTTAATTTTTTTTTTTTTTTTTGAAGGGCCGGGGAGCAAAGCCACTTCCCTCCCCCTTCAGCTAACAATTAATTTTCAGCTTTTCAGGGTGCTTCAAGACCCTGCATTGTTTGCTTTAATTAGGAGCGGTAGTTAAGGAACTATTTCAGAATCCCTCCCCAATTCTGAACTATTTTAGCTGTCGTTTCTTTCCTGGGGGAAGAAAAGGGGAGGGCGAAGCAGGAAATTGGACTGTAGCAGCACATAACATTTGCATCAAAATAATACAGCCGGCAACAGAAAATCACAATCACATCACTCAGAAGGAAGGAACAGAATACAAATTAAAGGAATAATGTAAATTTTTTGCCATTAAGCTTCAATGACCATTTGAAATGGTGCAAGGCACAAAGGTTTTGATGAGCATCATCCAGTTTGATTATTCATACTTGTGCTTCTGCTTGAATTAAAGTAGGAGTGCTAGAGCCTGTTAGAGCAAAATATTTGAATTGGTAGTGAACTCTCACCTTTACTTGCATCCATTTACTTTTCAAATGAATACCAGATAAGTTAGTGCATTTTATAATCGGCCTGTTTTCCAGTGAGTGCTGTCATTACATACCAATTTCTTTTAGAAGTGCTTCCTAAGAAACATTAAATACTTACGAATAAGGATGTGTCCATCAGCGGCGGCAGCCCTCTGCGAGCGGGCAGGCTGCGTGTCCTCCCTGCCAGGGCTGTGTGCGTGGGGCTGCCATCCCCGGGGGCTGCAGCCAGGCTCCAGCCCCACTCTGGAGCTGTGTGCGGGCAGGAGCAGCCCTGCCGGCCTTTCCAGCAGCAGCCACGGGGATAAAGAGCTCTCCCTCGGCTCCCAGCCTGCAGCTTTCTCCCCTGAGCCGTCGCTGCTTTATCCCGGTTCCAGCACACGCAGACGGCTTGCGGAGAGGAAACACCGGGTCTGAGAGTGGGTTTTCGGGTGCTGCCCTGTGAATGATTATGGATGCAGGGAAAAGGCAAGGAGCGTTAGGGTGGGGTGACAGGAACCAGCCTGGAGCCTGATCTGAGCAGCGTCAGGGGCTGGCAGGTTTGCTGGGTGCCCAAGAGCAAAACTGGCCAGATGTTTGTCTGAGGAGATGCCGCGGGATTAACGGCCTCAAAAGTTGCAGCAGGAGAGATGTAGATCACATAGTGGGGAACATTCCTTGTCCAGAAGGGCTGCCCAGGCCCAGGGCAGTGGGGGTGTCACCATTCCTAGAGGGATTTGACAGATGCTGGGATGGGACACCCGGGGACATGGACTAGTGGTGGCCTTGGCAGTGCTGGCAGAACGGTTGGACTTGATGGTCTCAGAGGGCTTTTCCGACCTAAATGATCCTCTGGGCTCCTGGAAAAGGCAAAAGGCAGACCCAAAAGCACTGCAGAGAATCCCAGGAAGACCTGGCTTAGAAGGAACTTAACGCTCGCTCATCTCATTCCACGGGCAGGGGCACCTTCCACTATCCCAGGCTGCTCCAAGCCCCAGTGTCCAGCCTGGCCTTGGACACTGCCAGGGATGCAGGGGCAGCCCCGGCTGCTCTGGGCAGAGCTAACCTGCTAGGTAATAATGAGGTTATTCCTAACGAGCGACGGGCCGGTGGTGCCGCTCCGAGCCATCCTCCTGCTCCGGGAGCTTGGGGGTGCCGGCAGAGCTCCTGCGGGCTGGCAAACACCAGCGGGAGCTGCGGGACGCCTCACCCTGCCCCGCTCCGGGGCTCCATAAAATGCCTTTTATTAAGATGAGGGAGGGGGAAATCAATGCGACTACACATCAAACCCGAGCAAACCTCCGGTTTAGCAATTCCCGAGCAATCCCTCAGGAGCCAATGAAGGCCGGGTTATTTAAATGAGAAAGGCCGGGGATGAATGCCTGCCTTTGTCCGGGCGCTTCCCCAAGGTGATCTGGGTTAAACCCGTGCTCTCAGGGTTAATTATCAGCTGCTTTTCTTTTAAAAATGTTTTTTTCCTTATTGACACAGAGGGGTTGGTTTATGTAATATCCATCATAATTCCCAGATTTCTGTAGATTACAGGGCCATCCCCGCACACCGCTCTGCTGGCCGAGGGGCTCCGTGCTCCGGCCACCACCGCCCACCCTCCCACACCCTGGCCCTCCGTTATTAGGGATGTTTGATACAAGGGGCTCTGGGGTGCAATTAAAACCAAGTAAAACAAAAAAGGCAGCGTGGAAAAGCCCAGCCCTGCTCTTCCCTTCCGCCTTCCCCCCTCCCCAGTGTCTGTGCCGCCTCTCCAGCCCACCAGGGATGGTTTTTGGGGACCAGCAGCCCCAGCCCAGCAGAAGCCCAGTCCCATTCTCTCCAAGTGGGGGGAATGGCCCCCGATGCAGCCGTGGGGTCACAGCCCTGCCCGTGAGCCTGGAGGTGCTGTGGGGCCTCTGCTGTCCTCGTCAGTGGCTCCGTAAAGCAGTGAAGAGGGGGCCGGGTTGGCAGCCAGCTCTCCAGAGCAGGTCTCCCAAGCCTGAATCCCCATCCTGGGGAAAAGGAGCGGTGCCTGACCCCCCCCAGTCCTGCGGCCTGAGATGGCCCTGTGGCGCTGAGGAGGTGCTGGGTGGTGCCCGGGCACAGGAGCAGGGCTGGGCTGGCAGGCGAGGGGAGGCGCGCCCGGCACACGCGGCACCTCCGAGACTTCGGGAAGGAGCTCCACCTTACGCATCTCTCCAAACTTATTTTTCTTCCTCCCATCCTTGGGTTTTCTGCTGCTTCCCCCCCTGCCCAGTGCCTCGAAGCCCTGCTGCCTTTGCAGGCCCTTTTCCACGTCCTTGTTTTCCGGCCGCTGGCCTGCGTGTGGGCAGCCACGGATTTCTGACAGCGCCGAGCGTGTCCCTGCTGCAAACCGCGGCTTTCAGGGATCATTCCACTCGACTGGCTGAGAAGAAAACTGCTCTGATAGAAACTGTGTCATAATAGTTGGGAGCTGGATAACAACGCCCCGCTGCTGGGGCTGATCTATTCTCCTAGGCCAGCGCGGGGAATTGGTCTCCACCAAAGCAGAAAATGGAGCTGGCTTTTCAGGAGGGTTTAAAATCAAGCGGCTCTGGAGTCACCAGATGATGGTTTCGGTAATATTTCTGTGGCCAAGCCAGCCCTTTCGTTCTGGGAGGTGCTGGTCTGCAAAGCAAATGTCCCACAGCATCACAGCAGAGCTCCCCAGCAGAGTTCAGCTGTGGCTTTCAGCTGCCCTCGGCAGCACCGCTGGGGCTGGGAGGGCACCGCTGCCTCTCGGGAGCGATCAGGGGGAGGTGGTGAAGTGTAAGAGCAGCAGCCTGAGCAGTGATGAGAGGAATTCCTGGATTTACTCAGGAATCAAGGATGTCTGCCTAGGTTTGCTTTGGAACGGCAGAAACGAGGGGGCCGCTTGAGAGTGAGGGCTGGGCATCTCTGGCCATGGCCGGAGAGTGACACGGGGTGACAGGGCCACCACGCTGCGGGGCTGCAGTGAACCCTCCTGCCATGGCTGGCTGGTGCACGTGGCACCCGGCCCCCGCTGCAGCCCTGGCAAGGCTTCCCGGGCAGTCTGAGGAATCAGCTGAACTCTGGGTCCCAGTTTGGATTTCCAGGGGAGGAGGCGCGGGCATGGCGCAGCGAGCGCGGAGCTGGCAGCGGGTCCCTCCCGGCGGCTCCCTGCAGTGTCCCAGCTGGAGGCTGCCTGGAAGGTGATGTTTTCCCATCGTCTGACGCCAGCTCACCCGGATGCTGCAGCCATCCCCGCGCAGTTGGCCAACGCTCCCTTTTCCTGGTGCGCTTTGCGCAGCTGGAGTCGGCTCCCGCGATAAATGGACGCGGTTCAAAAATACGACTCCTCTGAACTTTCTAACCTTACACGAAAGGGAGGAATTCTAAGAGCAATGGGTAAAATTCAATTAACTGAGATGACAGAAAATAATCTACTGAGCGCGTACATCAGGCAATTGGAAGCTTTCATACCTTTCAGAAAGGAAATAACCTATTTCTTCCCTTGTTATCTAATGACACAGGAGTTTATTTCTCTGGAAGCAGTTACAAATCTACCTAATGGGGCCTAAATGCTGTTGCCAGGCAATTAGGGGTTCACTGTGTGGCTAATTCTTTCATTTCCGTGGCGGTGATTGCGGTGGTGGGCCAGCCCAGGTCCCTGGGCCGTGTTTGCCCCCGTGCCTTCCCCGTGAGGAGCGCGCCCCCGGCTCTGGGGGTGCCTGGGCACTCCTGGCCTTGTCACGCCGGGACTTGTTCGGTGTCTGATCCGTGAGTTATCCCGGCCCTCTGAGCTGATTCCAGAGGTTCCTGCACAAACTCTCCGCGCAGCCCGGGCAGCTTTTGGTTATGAATGAGCACAGGGACACACGCAGGGGCATTATTTATCTAAAATATATAAGCAGGAGGAATCTTCATAAATCACAGGCTGCTGTTATCCTGGGGTTCATGACAGCCATATCTTTCTTTTCCCCAGAAACCCAGAATACATTAAGCACCCCAGGCCTCGGAAAGGGACCTTTCAAACCTGTACAATTGCTCTATTTATCCCATTCCTTTAGCATTTAATATTTGAAGTCTGTTCTACACAATCAATCTTAAAATTACACAGTCGATCTTCAAATTAGGATTTAAGGCAGAATTTATTGAGGGAAGCTCCTGTATCAGCCTGCAGGAATATTGTTGTTTACGACCTGAGGAGCGGGGTGGTTAATCCTGGAGGGAAAGTCTTTGGAAAGCTGTTTTATGTGGGGCTCTGCTCACGTCGGGCCTGTTGGGGAGCACTGGCAGGTGTGGGGGCAAGGCTGTGCCTGGAGCAGGATGCTGCAGGTGCCTCAGGATGCTGCAGGAGAGCCAGGATGCTGCAGGAGAGCCAGGATGCTGCAGGAGATCCAGGATGCTGCAGGAGACTCAGGATGCTGCAGGAGATCCAGGATGCTGCAGGAGAGCCAGGATGCTGCAGGAGAGCCAGGATGCTGCAGGAGATCCAGGATGCTGCAGGAGACTCAGGATGCTACAGGAGATCCAGGATGCTGCAGGAGAACCAGGATGCTGCAGGAGATCCAGGATGCTGCAGGAGAGCCAGGATGCTGCAGGAGAGCCAGGATGCTGCAGGAGATCCAGGATGCTGCAGGAGACACAGGATGCTGCAGGAGATCCAGGATGCTGCAGGAGAGCCAGGATGCTGCAGGATGCTGCAGGAGATCCAGGATGCTGCAGGAGAGCCAGGATGCTGCAGGAGACTCAGGATGCTGCAGGAGATCCAGGATGCTGCAGGAGAGCCAGGATGCTGCAGGAGAGCCAGGATGCTGCAGGAGATCCAGGATGCTGCAGGAGAGCCAGGATGCTGCAGGAGAGCCAGGGTGCTGCAGGAGAGCCAGGATGCTGCAGGAGATCCAGGATGCTGCAGGAGAGCCAGGATGCTGCAGGAGACTCAGGGTGCTGCAGGAGACTCAGGATGCTGCAGGAGAGCCAGGATGCTGCAGGAGAGCCAGGATGCTGCAGGAACATCACTGCCCTGTGGTGGCACCTCGTGAGATCATTCCAGAAGGCCCCTCCTTGGGCTGCCCTAATCAAGGGCTGTGCCCAACAGTTTACTACAGCATTTAATTAAACAAATTTACCTTTTGAGGGAAAATCCAAGCAAGCAATTTGGGTTCTGGTGTATCAGAGCCTTTTTTTGAGGTGACTAGTGCTTTTAACCACTGCCTAAAGTGCAGGCGGTGTTAATTAGCATATTTAGGATTAAGTAGATTTAGCATGCAGTAATCATTCCCTAATTCAGTAAGAACTATCTCTGGTGAATAGTGGACATTAATGACAGTTGCAAGAGCTTAGATATTACATAATCACTAATTACATTCTGCACAATTAGCGGAGACTCCTCAGTGTGAATGGCTAATGGCTGATTTGTGTCAGCAGCCTGTTCTGGCTGTACAGAAATATAAACTGTCTGCATAATGTTCCGAGGGCATTAGCATAGGGAAGGAGGTTATCTGTGGAGGTGGGAGGCCAGAGGAGCCCCGAAGGATGGGCTGAGCCTGGAGCCAGCCTCGTGCCTGGACACACACCTGCCCTTCCTCACGGATGGCCTCAGGATGCCACCACGCGCTTTGAGGCTCTCAGCTCCCGGGGGCAGAGGGCAAATCTGGCACCCAGGGGCCTCTGAGGGGTGGTGGGGTGTTGTAGCGAGCGCTGAGCGGAGCACTGCAGAGCCGGCACCTCGCTCCTTGTGCCGGCGAGCAGCTGGAGCGACGCTCGCCCTGCCAGGCCGGGAGCAGGGAGCTCCTGCAGCGCTGCTCGGTTTGCTTGGGGAGGGATTTCCCACCGCTCTGTCTCTGAAAATAAAAACACAGGAGCGTCTTGCCCTGCCGCATTCGGCATTTCCTCACCATTAACCATTTTCTAAAAGGATGAAAAAGCTGAGTTTTGCTTTCTGCCCATCGCGCGTGCCAAAGCTGCCCCTCAGGGTGAGGGCCTTCCTCGGGGCGAACCTTCCAGGGATGTGGGCAACAAAAATCAAAGCAAAAGTGAGGTGGCAGGCAGGGGGATCAATCCGTGCCCCATTGAATTTTAGTGACGTTTGGATCAGGTCCACGGATTCTTAGAAGCGAATTCAGGCTCCCACATTTGTTGTGTGATTAAAATGAGGAAAAGCGGTATTAAGCTGAGGGAATCGTTTTGGACAAATCCCAAGCAGGAGACTTGCACTGGGCCACTATACCTTGAGGTATTGGGTATTTTAAATTAAGATTGCATGTGGTTTTAAAAGGCATTGTCAGAGCAAAAGCAATTTAACAAAAGGCAATGTATCTGACGGCGACTCTCCTGTCTGCCAAGTGCTCTTCTCCGCGAGCGCATTGTAGGGACGCAGATTACATCTCCTGAATATTTTTGTCTGTTGCTCGGTTCATTTTCATAATAATAACTCGCATCCGTCTCCATCCTTTCATGTTGAAGGGTTGCAAACTATTACACAAACACA
The DNA here is from genome assembly GCF_049639895.1 of Pseudopodoces humilis. Classification (NCBI taxonomy): domain Eukaryota; kingdom Metazoa; phylum Chordata; class Aves; order Passeriformes; family Paridae; genus Pseudopodoces; species Pseudopodoces humilis. Next base: position 479,871 of record NC_142202.1, read on the forward strand.
CCCGCTCCTGATGCAGCCACCTCCGGGGGACAGCCGGCAGCTTTCGGCAGCGGGGAGCGGGATGCGGCCGCCCGTGGCGATGCTGACCCCAGCGGGCTCTCCTCGGGGGCACGAGGGGCTCTGGGGAGCCTCTGCCTGCACCTGGTACCTCCAGCAGGGACCTGTGGCTGCGTGGCTGCTGGGGAAACAGGGGGCAGGCGAGTCCCGGCCCCGCTGTGCCTGTGGGGGACCCGTGGAGGGGACACATGGGGAAGCTGTGGCTTACTCTGGATCCCTGGGACCATTCCAGGCCATCTTGGACAGGGACTGGAGCAACCTGGGGTAGTAGGAGGTGTCCCTGCCCCTGCCAGGGGGTGGGATGAGATGGACTTTAAGATCTTTCCAGTCTGGGATTTGTGTCTGAAGGAAAACGCCTCCAAGCCCTGGGAGCCTCAGTGAGGCTCCCTCTGCTCCAGCACATGGTGGCTGTGCCCCATCCCACACCCCCAGGCGGGACTTGGGAGGGTTTACAACATTTGCAATGTTGTTTCCCAGCTGCTGGGATGTTCAGAGCCAAGGCTGAACAGACTGGCTTTTGGGTGCCTTGTCTAGGAGCCCCATTTTTTCATCTCTGTGGGGCTGGTGGCTGGGCTGGCATGAGGATGAGGAGAGCAGCAGTGGGGCTGAGGCCAGCAGGATTTCTCTGAGAGCAGCAGTGGGGCTGAGGCCAGCAGGATTTCTCTGAGAGCAGCAGTGGGGCTGAGGCCAGCAGGATTTCTCGAGGAGGAGCAGTTCAGCAGCACAGAGAGCACCGTGCTCAGGACTGCTGCCCTCCTCGGTGTCACCAGTGGCTTTTCCGTGGCGACTGGCGAGCGTGGTGTGTGCCACGGCCTCCCCGCCGCTGGCCTCGGAGCATCCTGGCTGCTCCGGCCCGGCGCTGGGGCTGGAGACGAGCCGCAGGCCCCGGCACGGGGCAGCATTTCCCTAAGTGCTGTTTGCTGAGGCAGGTGCTATTCCTTACATTATGGCCAGGACATTTAAATCTCGCTGATTGGCGTTGTTGTCTCAAAGACGGTGTTTTTCCCGCTGAGAAACTGCATTAGATCGGCGAAACGGAGCTCATTTCCATTCACTCAGCAGTCTCTCTAGAAATGACATGCAGTGCTTGAAACTGTTTATTTCCAAATTCAGGCCTCCTCCGCATCAGTCATCAGCTTCAATTACCAGTTTTCCGGAGCCGAGCCATCAGGCAGTCTGACACGAGGGTCCAACCTAATTCCCACCTTCTCCAAAGTCAAGAGCATAATGTGCAGATGAAAAGGTGGAAAATAGCCTGGACTTCATTAGCATGCAGAGCCCGGCTGTTCATTTGCTTGCTGCGAATGGAAGTTCTGACACTCGGCGCCTTCTGCAATATGAGAAAAGTCCTCTTCAGAGTATATGATGTCCTCACCAGCCAGCAAAGGTCATCAAAAAGGCAGGCGCTGACCTTGCTCCCTGCTCTTCATGACTAGTTTATTGATTCCAGGAACACCTCATTACATGCCGGATCAACATATTATTGCCATGTTCAGCGGCTGAATTGTTTACAAGTGTCTTTATAGCCAGCAAAAAGCCTTCCGGATGATGCATGACTACACTCATTTGGATGTGACCTGCCAATTAGATGTTATCCGATCCGGTGCCGTGTGTCCTGATCCCTGACCGGGCCCGCTGCCCTGCATCAGCACGGGCCCATTTACTACTTCTTTCGAACGGCTCTTTGGCAAAGTGTCCATTAGCCTGTCAGTCTGTAAATATTTTATTTTTTTTTTTTACCTCGGCGGCAGCGGCGGAGGCGCCGCCAGCGCTGCCGCTCCGTCATTTGCTATGCATGAGGTTGATAATCAGCTGGGGGAGGCGAGGGGGTGTTTTATGGCGGCGTCTGATGGCCCACCCCATTTGCAGTCAGCGTGCGTGGCCCGCGCTCCCGCGCCGCGTGCCGCCCCGCCGCAGGGACCCGGCATATTTTATTCCGGCACCGCGAGGCCGCTGATTTATCTGCGGGGGGAAGGCAGGAATGAACCCCCCCGTGCTCAGCCTCCCCCTGCCCTGCCTCCAAAGGCCCCATAACTTACCACCCAGCAAACGCATTTCCCCCTTCTCCGTCTTTCCGGCGCTTTGCGTCCTCCCTGGGTAATATATCGCACCGCGTTATTTATCCCGGCCCACAGCAAGGGGTATTTACACCCACGGAGACGCGACAACTTCAAAAATAAATCACGGGGCACGACTACTATTTTAATCTCTCATTACAGACACTTCTGCGGCTCCATAAAGAAAAGAGTGGAGCAGCAACTTGACGAGCGAGTCCGTAAAGAGAGATCTTCTGTGCCAAAAAGCGGCGCTGGGATCGCGCCTTCCGGGCACCCGTCTGCCCTGGCTGGGCGCTTGGTTCTTCCGCCTCAGCCTTTGGTGGTGGTGCACGGTGGCTGAGATGCCGAAGGAAGCTCCGTGCAGCCGTGGATGTGGCTGATGTGCCGGGATGTCCGTGGCCTAGCTGGAACTCGATAAAATGTTCACACACGGCGCTCTCTGCCCAGAGCTCTGCAAGCGTTAATCGAGTCGCCAGCGCCCCTTGGCAAGTGCCAGTGCTGAAATCCGCTTGCTGGGGTTAAATCCAGGGACCAGAAGGGCTAAAGAGCTCCAAGGGCGAACCCACAACCCCAAAAACGCCGCATCTCCAGCGTCCTGATCTCCGGAGCCAGCATTGCACCTTCCCAATCCCAAAACCCACCGTGCCAGGCCCCGGGCTGCTGAATCACAGGAATGTGTCGTGAGGGAGGAATGCCTGTGCTGGGTGACAGAAAACAGCTGACAGTCATCCCAGGACAGGGTCCAATTCCTTCCTTACAACACGAAGCACTGGGAACTGGGGGGACTGGAGAAAGGGGGATTTGAATGCCTTTAAACAGCACAATTAGCTTCCAAAATAAAAACTGGAATGTGTTTGTTTATTTAGAGCTGAGGCAAAATCCGCTCTCAGATCAGACCAGCCTCAGGATCCAGAGACAGCACAATGCATTGACCTGCATTTGGAAAGGAGGGGGGAAGGTCCCCATTTCCTAGCAAATCCCTGGCTCTGGGCAGCCCGGGAGCTGCCTGTGTTGAATATTCAGAGGGCTGATTCCCCACGGTGAGCTCGGAGCCGGCGCTGCAGCCAGGTAGCAGCACAGGCTGGCACGGCGGGAATGGAGCCTGGCAGCTCCAAATCCCGAAAGTGGGATCTCCACCTGGGCACCGGCATCTCCTTCCCCCAGGGGAGGTACCAGGTCTGGCCTGTCCCGTGGCCCCAGCGCGGTGTCTGGCCTTGTTTTCACTGTGATAAGCCTGCAGTGGTTTATCAAGCCCCAGACATCCACCCAAATTTGGCACCCCGTCCCTTTGCTTCTGTTTGTGTCCCTGTTTCTGGGTTTCTGTTCACGGTGTAAATTCTCCTTCAGAATGGGAGGAAAAAAACCAGCTCCTTATGACGGCAGACATGAAAGTTGTATGACTGTGGAGAAGTGCATTAACCTTTCCTTTAGCTTGGAGAACTTCATAATCTTTTAAAAATCAACTTTTTATTAATTTTGGAGTGATGCTTAATGCCTGATGGGAGTGAGGAGCAGTGACATCGCCAGGGGAGCTCTTTGCCACTCTAACTTAAGGTCAGACCTGCGAGTGCTGCAGGAACCACGGCCCATGCAGACATGGAATCGTGGAATTGTTAAGGTTGGAAAAGCCCTCTAAGATCACTGAGTCCAAGCGTTCCTCCACCGCTGAAGTGTGTCCCCAGGTGCCACACCCGCCACCTCCAGGGATGCGGACTCCACCAGCGCCGTGCTCCAGGGCAGGAGCAGCCAAGCATCACTCTTCCCATGCGTACAGCCCGTGGGGGCGAAGGAAACTGCTGGTGCTTGGCCAGCCCGGAGCTGGACCTCTGCATCCGTGCAGGGAAGGATGAAGGAGCCCCCTCAATTTTATTGTAGGATCGGGTTTCCCTGGGAGAAAATCAGGATGTCCTTCCTGGCCTGAAATCTGGATTTAGCGGGGCAACTGTCGGCCGTTCCTCCTCGGAGAGCGGGGCGAGGAGACAGGCAGGAGAACCCAGCCCTTTCCAGGGGCTCACGTAGGGAGGGCAGCAGCCGAAGGGCTGTGACTGCTGCACCCGCTGACAGCGGCTCATGGGACCTCACATCATGGGATCCCCCTGCAGCCGGGAGCTGGGGGCCGGAGCCCGGCCCCCCCGGGTCGTGCCAGCCTCTCGGGGTGGTGGGCACACACCGGGCAGGGCAGGCTCTTATCAATTACTGCTAATTGATTATTTCACATATCGTTCTTGACGGGGTTTTGTCGCAGAGGGCAGCTGATGTTTTAGGGGTATGCGAGGCGAATCTCTGCCCGCGCTGCTGAATCCCTGGGCTGGGGCTCCGGAGCTGCCGGCGCAGCCCTCGCCGAGTGTTTCCAAACTGAATAGTCATTGGGTTGGCAGATAATTCAGAAACTATTTGTATGAGCTGTTTATCAAATTATTAACTGCACAGATGTTGTTTGGTTGAAGAGCAGCTGAACCTTCTCTCTGCCAGCCGCGGAGACAAAGGTCTGCAGGAATAATTGGAGATGTGCATGGAATATTAAATTAATTTACTGCTCTTAATTCTTATGCAAATCCTGACCTCTGATAGAGCCTATCAATTACCCTGCACATAGGGAAAAGAAAGGAGAACAGTTTCTTTCTTTTCTTTCCCCCCCTCTCCTTTTTTTCCTGTTGTTCTCCAGTTTGGGGTTTTGTTTCTTTGTTGTTTTGTTGTTGGGGGTTTTTTGTGGTTTTTTTTCTCCCCTTTTGAAAGGGAACTTGGGAAAGGAAATATTTGTGGGAGGAAAAAAAGCCATTTATTTGTGGGAGAAGCAAAGAGCCAGGATTATTTAATTGAATGTCCCGGTTGCAGCGTTGTCCCCTGGGAGACGGGGTGCGGTTTTTAACATTGTGGGGTGCTCGGGGGAGGCCTGGGAATGGAGGCCAGAGCCGGGATGGAATAGCTCCACATGCTTCCCCAGGAGGGGCCCCACTCTGCCCCACCTAGCCCAACCCACGGTGGTGGCTTGCAGGGGAAGAGGACTGGAGGTCTGGGCTGATCCCGGCCGGGTTTTGGTGGGGCTGGGGGCAGGAGCGGGCCCCGGGCCCCGCTGGGTTCAGGTGGGTTGTCAGGGAGGGCTTCCTGATTCTGCAGTAATTACCAGGGAAGAAGAAAGGGAATTTGTTGTCACATCTATTGTGAGATGCCAGGTAAAATGAAGCAGGATTTAATTGGTCCTCGTTAAACGGAGCTGGGTTTCTCATATGGAGAAAGGCCTCGTGCGAGCAGTGTTTAATTGGGGCTGTGTGCGCGCTGCTCAGCCGGCGCTTAAAGGCAGGCGCCGGGCCCTGCTCTTTCATCCCATTTTCTAATAAGGATAAATAAACAGGATGAATAATGCCGTCAGTCTCTCCCTCGACCCCTGTGAGACCCCAGCAGCGCAGTGCTGTTCACCCCAGAGCTGCTCCCTGGGATCCATGAACCCAACACGAGCGGGCTCCCTCGGCACGGAGCGCCCGCTGCGGCACCGATGGGCTCCGTTAGCAGAACCCCCAGAGAGAATTTTGGGGAATTCCTTGGTTAGCGGCTGTCAGAGGGGAGCCTGAGGAGGGGATGGAGCTCAGGGGGCAGGAGGGGAAAGAAGGGAGAAAATAACGGAAAATAAAATTATATCTTTCCTTTTTATTTTTCCTTTTTTATCTTTCCCCCCGTAAATCCCAGGAAGTGCTGGGAGACTGCACTCCCCCTCCCACGCAGCCCACTCGGGTAATTTCATTTATCCCGCAAATCTAATTAGCAATCCGTGGCTGACATTAATACGGATCTAATGAGGCCGGCGATGACCAGATTGTCAGGCGAGCACTGACAGAGCCTTAAAGACACATCGAGCCTTGCCGTCGGTGTGACCCGGCGGGGGGAAAGCTGCCTTAACGGGGAGAAGAAAAAAAAAAAAGGAAAAAAGAAAAGAAGGAAAGAAAGAAAGCAAAAAAAAAAAAAAAAAAGAAGACGAGGGAGGGGGAGAGAAAAACACGAGGAAAAGCGGTGCGGGTAGGGTTTGGCTTCTTGGTTTATTAAGGGAGCTGGAGCTTTGCTGGACACAGTTTATCCACCAGCACCGGGCCTCCGTCCCTGCTTCTCCCGAAATATCGTTCTGCAGAGGAGAAGAAGGAGGGGGGAAAGAAGGGAAAAAAAAAAAAAAAAAAAAAGAAGAAGAAGAAGAAGAAGAAGAAGAAGTCGGAGCCCAAGGAGTCGCTGTGCAATTTATTCCAAGGGGTGGCTGTTGAGAAGGCGGCAATTTGCGGCGGCCGGGGGTTATTTAGTGCGATATGAAATCAAATGATCCTATTGCTCAAATAACAGTGTCTGGGAGGAGAAGCGAGCGCGCTCCAAAGGTAATTGTCTCCAGATGATATTCCCATTATCCCCCAATCCCGGCCTAAACGCTGCCAGCGCCGGACTGGAATCGATACGGGGGGAGGACCGGGGGGGTGCCGGGGCCGGGGGGAGGCATCCCCGGCACTGACCCCCCCTCGGGAAGGGCGGCAGGGCTTCGGGAAGACCTGAAATTCCCTGTGGCTGCTGCCCGTCCGTGCCTCGGCGGGAGCGGCAACACCGGCGGGGGAGCCGAGCCCGGAGCCCAGGTAAGGAACCTCGGGGGGACGGGGAGAGGAGCCCGGCCCCTTCCGTGCCCCGGAGGGCGGCGGGTTCCGAGCGGAGCCTTCTGCATCGCGGCACCCCAGCCCAGCCTGTCGGGTCCGGTGCGACCGCGGTCACTGCTTGTGGCCATTGCCTGCGGTCACTGCCTGCGGTCACTGCCTGCGGTCACTGCTTGTGGTCACTGCTTGTGGCCATTGCCTGCGGTCACTGCCTGCGGTCACTGCCGCCTGCGGTCGGTCCCGTTTGCCCGGAGCCGCTGGAAGCGCACCCAGACCAGGGGAGGTTTCGCTCTGGATCCCCGGGTAGCGGATGGAGCGGCGGCCCCCGCTCTCCGCGGCGCTGCCCGACGGTAAAATCGCCGGGATTCAATGGCTCGAGAGAAACGACGGGGGAAAATCCAAGGGGACGGAAGGCGGTGAGCGGGAGGCGGGGGCGAAGCCAGCGGCACCTACCTGGGCAGGGGTCCCCGGGCGGGGGTCCGGGCTCGCTCCGCTGCGGCAGCGGGGACCGAACGCTCCGGGTGCGGCAGCCCAAGGCGAGCGGCGGCCCCGCAGCTGCTCCCCAAATTCCATCCGCCCGCGGGGTGGCCGGGGTTCCGCCCGGAGCTGCGGGTACCGGGACGGCGCTTTTCCCCTTTCCGCCTTTCCTCGTCAGCCGGGCGGGCAGCGCGTCCCCGGCGCTTCGAGCACAGAGAACAAACGCGCTCCTGCAAAAGAAAGAGTGCGAGTATAGAGGGAGCGAGACTCCGGGCTGCGGCAGGGTTTGCCCTGGCCCGGTGACAGCGGGAGGCGGCTGTGCTGAACTAGCGGGGACGCTGCGGGGAGCGGCAGGAGGAGAATGCTCGGGGTCAGGCGCCTCTCTCGGGTCAGGTCCTGACGAGAACAGGACACGGGGAGAGGCTGCTGTGGTTTGTGTGTCTGCAAACGGGCAAAGCATTCGGGACCCGAAGGCTGGCAGTGAGCCCCAGCCTCTGCCCACCCGTGTGTCCACCCCACGCTGCCTCACAGGTACATTAGAAACGCATTTTTGAGCGCTGTCAAAATTGCACTGTTGGAGGATTTTTCCATCTCCGCTCAAGCCTTCTTGTCAGCCTCAGGTTCCTATTTCTGTTTGGCACGTTCTGAATGGAGCGCAGGGCCCAGGGGTGCTGAGCTCTGAGCAGACACACTTAATGAATTCAATAGTCCTGTGCTTGTTCTCCTGCTTTTTACAAACAAATGAACAGTTTATGTGTGTGGATCCTTTCATTCCCCACCAGAACAATCCTCTGCACAGAACAGGGGAAAATGCCTAGTCCGTCACAGAAAACCAGCACGGTGGTCTGGGGTGGGAAGTGCAAAATACCGTGTCCACCCAACCTGGATTTCATAGCACTGGAGGACTGGGAGAGGCAGGGTGCAGAATTGCCCCAGGTGAGCCCTGGGCTGGCTGCACAGGCTTCCTCAAAGGCAAGGCAGCTTCCCCAGCTCTCCTGGGTGCGGGCACTCAGCTGCGGGCCTCAGGCAGGAATGAGACTGGCACAGAGGCAGCAGCCGAGCCACGCCAGGCTTGGGGACCCCACGGCACGAGCTCGGGGCTCCGCGCTCGCTCTCCTCCTGCGTGGCTGCTCTGCTGGATTTTATCTCCCAGAAGCTCTGCTGACCACGGCTGTTCCTGCTGACACACAGGAGCGGTGGGCAGCGTTTGAGTGCCGGGGCGTGAGGAGGCCAGGGATGCTCCAGGGACCCCGTGTTTGTCCGTGTGTCTGTCCCAAGAGCCGCCAGATCTCGGCTCCCGGCCCCGGGAACCACACGGCTCGCCCAAGTGCCTCCCTTTGTCTCAAGCCCTTGGAGCCTGGAGCACTTGTTGAACCTGACGGCGGCGAGTGCATCAAAGTGGCCGACAATTAGGAAATAAACAAATATCATCGGAGGCGTTTTTGGGCGGAATCCAGTCACACATAGCTGGGCTCCTTGCTGTTGTTATCATATCGAATATTCCTCGTAGCTGTGATATTTGTGCTGTGCAGCAGCGTCCCCGGCACGGCAAACATGGCATTATCTCGCTGTGCAAAGGCTTCATTAATCAAACCAGACAATGGGCCCGACACATCCCTTTGAGCCCGGCGCTGGGATCCTCCGGGCTTTTCACCTTGTCCAAACGGCTCATCCCCGTCAGTGCAGGCAGCAGCTCTTCAGAACTGATCGCTCTGAGCTGTGGGGCTGACAGGAGAATGTCCAATTCAGTTAACAGAATTCCCCAGTTATTTTATATTCTCCCTTTAACTTTTCATGGCTTGCAGAGGCTGAACTTTTTCAGTCTTTCTGACTGTACGTGAGATCCATCCAGTCATTTGTTAAAACTCTACTGAAAGAGCCTGATAGATGTGTGTCCTTTAAAGCAGCAGCAGCAGCAGCAGCAGCAGCAGCAGTGCTGAGATGGAGCAGGACGGAGTGGCCCCTGGCTCAGCCATGGCCCTGCCGATAGGAGCTGCGGGGCGGACAGCAGAGGGAAGAGCGTGGCCGTGAATGTGTCATTCTCCTGACAGAGCATCCTGGCAAAACCACGGCTTGGTGCAGGGGACGGCACACCGGGGGTGAGGTAGGACCTTGTGTGCTGGGAACGGGTGTGCGTGCAGTGTCCCCTTTCCCCCAGCGCAGCACCGCGTGCTCCGGGCACAGAGCCGGCAGCAGTCGGGCACGGCAGCCCTGAGAGCCCCCGGAGGGACGGGCTCCATCCCACCCCTGTGAGGAGGGGAGCTCCTGGTGCCTGTGGCAAGCTCTGCCTCGTGCTGGGTTCTGTCCCCTGCCCTGGTTCCCGTGGCCGTGGGACCCCAGCGGGCACTTGTGGCACCGAGCTCGGCTGTGTGCTGTGCCCATTTCTGCCACGTGCAGCCCGGTCACTGCAGGCCTGAGGGACATGCTCCAGAATGAGCCCAAATCCCCCTCCTGAACAGAAACACACCACAGCTGGCTCTGTTGAGGAACAGAAACTGAAGGAGCCGTGGCACTGGGCGCTCCCGAGTGTGAGGTGTAGATGTTTTCAGGGAAGACAAGAGTCAAGCCCTTTGGCTGTGAGGGGTCTGGTTCGAGTTCAGCCTCTGGGCTCACATCTCAGAAAGCCTGAATTCAGTCCTCATTTCTCCAGGGGCGGGGAAACTCAACACTCAACAATCTCCTCTTTCCTCTTCAGGCAGCAGCAGACACCTGAATGGAGACTCCTCGTGTTTACAGCCTGGTCACAGGAGTGACTGAGACCTGAAATCTCCCTGACATCCTCTCTGGCCTCGTTTGTGCCACACCTGCTCCCTTCCGCTCGTGGAGCCTCCTACACTGCGCAGGACACAGGAAAAGCACTTGGAGATGGCTGGAGGAAGAAGGGGGCTTCCTGGAAAACGGTCTCTAAACCAGGCCCTTCCCTGTGCCCTGGCTTTTCTGGGGCTCACTAACATCAGTGGTACGTGCTCGTATCTCAGTTCTCCAGGATTAATTAAAAATCCACAGACAGTGCCATGCCCAGGGGCTTCGCAATTATGTCAGCAGGCTTTGGCTAAGGCCCTTATGTTTGTAATAAACATGGCATGCTTTTAACTGCTGGCGTCTCCGGGTTTCTGTGTGCTCGGCCGTTGGGTTCTGCGTTCCAGGTTCCTGCTGGAGGAACTCTGTCACCTGCCCCGAGGCGGCAGATCTGAGGCCAGACGTGGTGTGCGCTGCTTGTGCGTCAGACACGGGTAATAACAGGTTCCGAGGAACTGTACCACTTAATAAAAGCATTTTATTACATTTAAATGTATTAAAATGTGAACATTAAATTCAACACGCTAATTACTGTTCTCAGGCATTGCCGCTGACGGGAAATGGATCCTCACAACTGCTCTGCTGAGACCGCTCGCTGCTGTTGCTGCTCTTTGGTTCCTGGTGTGTTATTAGTGCTCTGCACTTGGGACTGGAGTCATTAACAAAAAGGACTCGTGTTGGGCATTATGTAAATTCTCTGTATGCTTCCACACAGCCAGCGGGGCCTGTGGTATGTGTCTCATTGAGAAAAAGAAAAGCAAATGCATTTGGCTGTGCCCTGGCTTGAGGGTGAGCTCACTGTGCTCTCAGGGATCACCCAGGCACAGCCACAGAGAGGGAAAACCTCTTCCCAACACATCCTTGTGTTTCTGGAAATCCCTTTCCAGGAAAATTTGTCCCCTCGACCTGCTTGCTGCGTGTCCTGTGACACCCTACCACGGACACCAACAATTCCCGCTCCGTATGGAGTTTCCCACTTTTCTGGGAGCGAGGAGCTTCCCATCCCTGCAGCAGGCATGGGCAGCAGCTGGATCCATTGCCCTGGAAAAGTGGGAAAGCCTGCCAGGGGTCGGTGGTAGGTGAGGCCAGGTGCTCAGCTCCCTGAGGCCAGTCCCGCACCCTCTGGGATACGGCTACATCCCAGAGGAAAAGGGGGATGCTCAAGGACACGTGGCTGCCTCCCGAAATGAAAAAGAGCGTAAAGCCGTTCAGATTAGAGCACATCAATCCCTGCGATGGAATCGAGAGATGCTTTGGTTTGGCAGCTACTGGGGACAAAGCCACCATTTCTGTTCAAAGTGTACTTAATGCGACAGAAGGAGGCGGCTTCTTTTGACAGTTTTACAGCTCTTATCAGATTACATCAAAATTAAATTAAAACAATCTAAAAGAAGTGTGAAGTACTGTGGGGAGAACACAAACAAAACACTCCTCTTTGTAGGCTTTCAGGGAAGGGCCCACAGTCCTTATCAGGGATGGGAGGATGGAGATTATTCTTGAGTCAATTATGAGCCCGATGAGCACCGAGACATGGAACAAAGTGGGAAATACATCGGGGGACCAGGCTAAGGCTCCTCATTTCCCTATTTTTTGTTAAATAAATAGCAGGACGTTGAGCCCTGCCTGCAGTTCAACATCCCTTAGTCCTAGCCTGGGGTCCTCAGGGAAAAAAATCCTCCCAGGGCTGCCCAGGAGACCAACTAACTGTGCATCCCGATGGGTCAGGGGCCATCGGCCCCTTTCCACCACACCCTAAAACTGCAGCTTGGGAATAAAGGCTTGCAGTGGGCTGGGCATTTCAGACAGTGCTGGGAGCGCTAGGGAGTTTTGTACTGTTTGGGGTGTTCTTTTAGCGAGCACAGATATTCCTGAAAGCAGGCCCAGGTTTCACCTGCGGGCTCTTGTGAAGGTGTGAGGGAGATCTCCAAAACACAGCTCTGCCTTCAGTAAACAGAGGAAGGGGGGAGAACCGTCCTCATGGCGAGCCCACTCTATGGGAATGCAATCCTGAAAGGCTCCCAAGTCCTCTGCTGGGCATTCCTGGAGTGGGAAAGCTCTGATCAAGCCCATCCACGCTTTGTTGAGCCGGGTATTTCGGGGACACACACGGGGTCTGAGCCAGGCTAATCTGGCGACAGCTGGGCGCCACTACACCCGTTCCACAGAGCTTTTGACTCTGTGTTCAGATCTGTGGGGCTGAGCTGGAGGCTGCAGGTGTTGGAAACACCAGAAATGCTGCTGGATCACCAAACCCAGCCGAGGAACCCCAAAAGCTTCCGATCCCCCCACGTCCGGGGCATGTCCCCAGCCGGAGCCTCCAGCTCCGGCCGAGCTTTTCCATGTGTCGGTTCTTGGCCAGGAGTTCTAATGAAGGGTAATTACTGTGATGATCTCGCACTAATTGTACACTGATTGCTGTCCTAATTATGCTTGAGCATTTCACAGCTCTCCGCAATTTTGTCTATTGATGTATCGCTTCTCCTTCATTTCAATTATTCACGCGGCATTCAGATTTTATTGGGGGCCTGGAATTTAAGCGCTCATTTGGCAACTTCCTTTCAAAGGGATCAAAGTTTTTATCTGGAAATGAAAGGCGGGCGTTGTGTTTTCATTCTGCAGCTGGAGATGTGAATGCAGGGCTGGGGATGGCTGTGGCTTCTCCCACGTCAATTTTGGAGAGGTGGCAGCACCAGAGGGACACAGCGGCACTCCAGAGGACGAGCAGTCAGGGTGTTTTTTTCTTGAAAACCATTGTGTACAATAACCTCGGCAAAACCGAGCTGTGACTGTTCAGCAGCTCCCCGTTATTTTTTTGGACTGGCGCTTTGCAAATTTCTCCCTTTTCCAGGGACACGAAGCCTGCCTCGCCCCAGGTACCCTCCAGCACCAAGCCGGGGGCGCAACGTGGTGGTGAGAGATGGGGTAACGACAAATAATGATTTTAAAAACTAATAATAAAAACGCCTTCCAGGCTCCCAAAGCGCCTCTGGGCGGCGCAGGCCGCGCCCGCCCGTCCCCATGGCAACGCGGGGCGGCACTTCCGGGGTCCCGCGCGGGGCACGCCGGGAACCGCACGTGGGCAGCGCCGGAAAGCGCGCGGGGCACCGGGAATGGGATCGGGATCGGGATCGGGATCGGGAACGGGATCGGGATCGGGATCGGGATCGGGATCGGGAACGGGATCGGGAACGGGATCGGGATCGGGATCGGGAACGGGATCGGGAACGGCACCGGCACCGGCAACGGCAGCGGGGTCGGGAACGGCACCGGCACCGGGCGCGCCAGGTGAGCCGGGTCCCCCGCGGGGCGGTCGGGGCTCGGTTCTCGCCCCGGGCGGGGGGACGCTTCCCCCCTTGTTCTCAGCCATCTCCTTTCCCTTCGATGCCCGAGCTCTGGAGCGCTGGGAAGCCGGTCGGCAGCTCCCGGTGCATGGAGCGGCCGGCTCCTCGGGCCGCCGGTCAGGCTCCCGGGCAGGGTCTGGTGCCGGTGCCCTGGGCAGCCTCGGGGGTGCCGGGCTGTGTCCGGCCCCGGGAGCCCTGCCCTGGGTGTCCCGGTGTGCCCGAGCGGCTGCTGCGGGCTGGCCCCGCCGTGCCGAGCCTCGCCGCCGCTCCCTGCGGATCAGAGACACCGGCTGCTCTCACATCCATCGGCTCCTTCCTCCCCTGGGTATCGGTGTTCTCCGCTCAGGCAGGAAGATCACCTGGAGAAGTGTAACGAACAAGATCTGGGGAGCGGGCTGTGCGTGGTGCAGGAGGAAATCGAAGGGATGGGATCCCAGGCGGAGCCTGGCTGTTGAATTGTGCACATGCCGGGGAACCCCGGTCCTGCTGCAGGCGCCGGCAGCATCACACGGCTGGAAGGGACGGAGCAGCAGGAAGGGCTTTCCCTGGCTCCCCTCTCTGCAGGGAAACTGGGAGGAGGTGTCTGTGTGTGTGTAGGGAGAGCCTAAATCCACGGAGAGCAGCGTCCAGAGGTGTTGGGGTGTGCGGTGTCCCCCTCACTGCCACACCTCGCTGCCTGGTGACCCCCGGTGCTGTTCCTGAGGAGGCACTTGGCTTTGCTGGTGGCAGGGCTTGCAGTGGGAATCTGCTGCAAGCCTCTCCTGGCTCTTTTCTGGTTTTTGCTCAGGGGATGGCTGTTCATCCTGGGTGCAATTTGGAGCTGTCCAATAATGGCAGCTTCACTCTGCTCCCAAGCCCGCCTTCCCGATGGGCTGGCTTGAGGCGTGGGTGGCTTTGTGGTGCAGCACGTGTCCATCACCATGCCCGGTGCCCTGGCACTGCTGGGGGCAGTGTCGATGGCCCCACGGGCTCTGGGCACTGCCAGGACTCCTGGTGGACATTAGTTCCTGCAGCAGTGCTGCCAGCAGGGCTCACCCGCCTCTGGATGGACGGGGCTTGGATGCCAAGAGGAAAACGTGAGCTGGTTTCAAGTTCAGTTCCTGAATGCAGTAATCCGTAGCAAGGCTTGGGGGCTGCCCACCGTGGGGCTCAGAGCCCCTCCTGGGCTGTCTGGGGTCTCTGGCTGCTTTGGTGGGTCCCAGGAGGATGTTCAGGCGTCTCTTCCCTTGCCAGCAGCCCTGTCCCAGTGTGGAGCAGGGAGTGCTGAAAGCTCGGAGCTGTTCAGAGCTGGGCTGGCAGGTGGGTCTGTAACTCCCAGCAAATCTGACCTCTGCTCAGCAAGGACTGTGCCCAGCAAAACCCCCTCCTTGTGGCATTTAGAGAGCTCAGGTGGTGAAATGCTTTTACCTCACTGTATGTTGTTTGTTTTCTTCCAGTGGAGCCAAGAGGCTGGAATTAGGAAGGCAGAGGATGGAATGCACAATGGCTGATCCACACCTGTAAGCCTGTTTAAAAGCTTCTTGGGGGTTATTTTATTTCAGTTACAAAGGTTTCACTATCTTGGAATGCCTTTAGAATGTTGTCTTGAAGGTTTTTCAGTAATAATACATTTATATTCGTATGCTAAGTGTAATGCAAAATTCATGTCTTCAAGTTACTGAGGAAATCACTGCAGCGGGAACATGAATGCCTCATTCTGTGGATACTAAAATCTCGGGAATAGCCAACAGGCAGGTTGGCTTTATCCTGTTTCTGCAAAGTCACCACAGCTTAGTCCATGCTGGAGAACCCTTGGGTCTTAGAAAGTTGAAAGCCTTAAGAAGCCCTAGGGGATATTCCAGGTTCTGGCCCTTCTCCTTGGGTTCTTTCTGCAGCATCTGTTTAATATATTAATGATTAATGTATTTAATGTAAATTACATGGACAGTCTGTACAAAAAAACCCCAACAAACCCAAACCCTAAACAGCAAACCAAAGCAAAAAAAAACCCAAAAACACCACACCCAAAAGTCCCAGCAACCAGAGAGGACTGAGAAGCGTCACCCAATGTTCCATTCCTGTCCTCAAAGCTCCAGGGATGGAGTGCTGGGTGCTGTGGGAGCCCCTCTTCCAAAAGGGGCAGAAACACAAATTAAAACAAAAAAAAAAAAAGTCTGGACAGGTGGGGCAGCATCACATGTACTTTGTTTCCTGTTTTTTTTTTTTTTTTTAATTTGGTTTAATCTAACATGTTTAGAACTGCAGTTTCTCTGAACATCTTTGGGCTGCAGTTTCCCTCCTGGCTGAAATGGAGCTGTGGGCCAGGGGCATCTTGGGGTGCCTGTTCCCCTGTGTTGGCATTAGTGTGGCTGCCCTGGAGGCACAGGAAAGGTCAGGAAAGAGATCTGGCTGGGAGGGAATCTGGGCTGTAGGTGGGAGAGAGCTGGCTCAGATGGATTTCCAGTGCCCCTCTTGGTGGCACCATGGATTTAGGCAGCTGTGACAGCTCAGCCCTGGCGTTCCCGCTTGGGTGACTTCTGCTACAGTTTTCATTCTGATTTAATGGGCTAGGAGTGAGTAGCACATGACCCATTTAAAACACGGTTAGGTGAGATTTTTAACGTCTTTACCCTTTGGAGCACCAGAGCCCCCGTGTAAATCTGCGGGGAAGTGGCACACGGGTATTTATATAAATGCAGGTGTGCAGAAGAGCCGCTCTCCGCCTCTGTGGGGCCTGGGGCAGCTCCCCGCGGTGCTGCTGCGCGTGTCTGAGGCGGAGCGGCTGCGGCGGGTGCCTTTGGTTTGTTTCCAGCCCTTTGAGCGCCTGTTCTTTGCCCTGCAGGGTGAGGCAGAAGCAGCAGAGGCTGCAGAGGCAGCTGGCAGCGGTGGCGGCGCGGCAGCAGCTGGCCCTGCGCCGGAACCGGGCGCTGCGCCGCGAGTTCCTGCAGCTGGAGGCTGACATGGAAACCACGGGCTGGCGCAGCATCCGCAAGATGGAAGTAGCTTTCTATAAGACTTGGGCGTGGGTGTTGGCTGTTGTTGTGCAGGAATCTCCTGGCGTGTCCTAGAGCTGGAAGCAAGCCCCATCAGGGTCTGTATTTCGGGCTGTAGAACAGTCAGGGCTGAAGTACCCCGGGTTCAACAGATGCTGTAAGAAAAAGCCAAGCCCTCGGGGTTCTTGAATCACATTGTTATTATCGTGGTTGTTATTATTATGTTGTCATGCTGTGCCCTAAAGTACGGTTTGGGATGATGCAAAGTGAGGATTCCAGGTTTTTTAAGATGAAATTGTGCCATCCCCTTATGCCACTGATGCGTGGAGCCAGGTTTTTGGGGGAGCACAGTCTGCAGGGAAGGGAGTTCGTTCCTGCTCTCTAAGGGCAGTGGCAGTCCTCGGAAACATTTGGCTGTGTTTATTCCTCACACAGCAATAGCCCTGGAGGTCGTGCCTGTCGGATCTGGTGACATTCCCACAACATCTTTTCCTGGCTGCAGTGCAGAAGCCCAGCAGTCAGAGCCTGTTCCTGGGGGGTGTGATTCCCCTGTTATTCCCCTGAGATTTTTACCTGTTATTTGGAGGGATTTTCCCCCTCGGCAGCAGTGGCAGGGCTGGTGGCTGTGACACCTGCTGCCAGGCCCAGTGCCACTGCCACGAGCTGCACGTGGGGCTTTTGTTCAGCCCTTCCATTCTGATGTTCCCGTGCCATCCGTTTTATCTTTGCCAGGTTACAGTTACTTTTTGGAGCCGCTGAACAAATGACATCTCCTCCGTGTTAGTTATGGAAAGCAGGAGAGTTATGGAGCGTGCAATCATTTAATCTATCATGGGAGCACGCAGAAGGAAATTATTGCTGTTTTCGCTCCTTTTTTTCCATAGAGAATGCCCTTTAGGAGTGCTTTATCACAACTCTGTGCACATTCATCACGTGGCTGTAGCTCACAAAACTCCCTTTGTTTCTGAAAGATGCACTTTTGCTCCCCGTGTTCGGTCAGTAATTTTTAGGAGTATAAATAAATTCACTTCAGCTTTCAGCAAAGTGCAGGAGTTACATCTGAGTTTCTTTTGAGCATCTCCACTCCTGACGTGGCGGGGCTTTGTTCCCCACGGTTCCACCTTGGTGATCTTCACCAAGAGCCCAGCCAGCTGTGAGGTGGGGATAGAAACAGGCTGTGGGGCTCGTTTCACCCCAACCCGAGTCGTTCCTGGAGGCAGCAGCAGGAGTTTGGTGTGACAGACACCGGCTGGGAGGCAGTAAACACGAGCCAACAAGTTATTGCTGTTCTGGAGGGCTGGGAATGATGGGCACGGGTAAAGGTGTGTGGAAGCCCTGCAGCAGGTTGTGTGCAGGCCACGCTGCTCGGGCAGGGCAGCAGAAAAACGAGGAGCAGACGAGATTGAGATGCTTCTCAATGCGGTCCGAGCTAAAAAGGCTGCGGGGGCTTTGCATTTAAAGGTGCACATTGTGCAAAGCGGCGTCCCTTGGGCTGGGGCGTGGGGAGGGGTCCTTGGGCTCCGTGTGACGGATTTGTTCCCTTTTAGGAATGGTACGGAAGGGAAATTAGAAGCCTGTTATCCCTCCAAGAGGGCAGCTTGTCAGCAGGAGGTGACGAGGAGGAAGGCTCCAGCGAGCAGGTAATGGGGGGGAAATGGGCTTCACTCCAGCGCCGCGCTCTCCTCGGAGCTGCGCCGCCTTTCCCCGGGGATTGCTCTGCTGGGGCGTGCGGGGTGAAATCGTGGGGAGTGCCTGGGAGAAGGAGAAGCACCTGGGTAAAAAGTGCAGCCGTTTCATCCAGAGAGCCGGGATCAAAAAAACCCGCGACCGTTTACGCACGTCGTGGTGTTGGCTTTGATAATTCCTGCGCGGCATGGCGTGGAGACGGTCGTGACCGAGGAGGAAACGTTCCTAATGAGGGATGTTTGCGGAAGCGCAGCCCAGGAGCCGTGCGCTGCCTTCGTAATTTCTGTGTGTTTTGACCTTTCCTCAGAAGGAGCAGAAGGAGATTGCATATCTAAGGAACAGACAAAAAGACTGGCAAGGAATACTTAAATATCTGCTGCCATATATCTGCAGTAATGCAGGCTCCTAATCCCCCCTCCTATCTCCATATAAATGATACAGTTCAAGACCAGAGCTGTTTTCTCCACTAAAAGCAGCAAAGCTCTTTCAGATGAAATGTCTAAAAACATCTTGTAATAACTTGGAGCATGCTGGCAAGAGTAGTCACTTGTGACTGTGTGTGGAAGCCCCTCAGCCAGGCGGTGCCGCAATGGGCAGGACGGGAGCATCACTCCATTACTGCGAGGAGCCGGCGGCACGCGCGTCCCTCAGGCTACAGCATTCATTAAGGAAAGCTTACTGGGCTGAAAGCTGGGAACAGATGATAACGGGATATGATTTTCATATTTAATGCATTCCTTGGAAGAGTGTGTGTGCTGCAGATTGATAGAAGAATCAACTGCTACTTTACTAAAAGACTTTCTAGTTTGCCCTATAGCTACCGATGGAATCATTCAGCCAAGAAATTAACTTTTTCCCCTTTTACCTGCTTTATGTATCTGCTAAGCAGGCTGCTGGCTGCCAGGGAATGTTATTATGCAGTTAAATGTTTGGTATTTAAGACTCTTATCAGAAAAGAAACAGAGGCCACACTATTTTGTTTTTATAGTAGGAGGAAGGTTTTTGGTTTCCTTTCTTCAGTGCATTAGCAGTCGTTAATCTGAGTTTATAGGAAGTTTTCCCCATAGATTAAAAAGTTAAAAACCTTGAATTTAGAGCATTCTTTAAACTGTAATACACAAAGCAGTGAACCCTAGCAGCCTTGACCTATATAGGCGGGCCCGTGGCAGGGTGCAAATTGTGGTTTGAATCGGGAGGTGTTGTGGGGAAAGGTGAGTTTATTTTGGAGTGTGAGCCGCCCAGTTAGGGCAGGCAGTCTGGGAGATGGGATTTCCAGCTGATGGAAAAGTTGGCATCAGTACTAGAGCATCAAAGGCTTGTGCTGTGACTTGGGGGTTGAAAAACTGGGCAGGTTTTGGGCACTATGGCACTGTGGTGTGTACCCAAAAATGTCAATTTGCGTGTCATAGTGGAGTGGATTGTGGATTCCTTTATCCCCTGTCCTCTTCCTCCTCCTCATCTCCCTCCTAGAACGCAGGGGTAACTTCAGCCACATTGTGCATTTTTGCCATGTCCCTGGGGTGTGTTTCAGCTCCTAATTCTGGGATTTTTTTCATTTCAAACGTGCTGGTTCTTCTGCCCGAAGCACAGGAGTTTGTTCTCAGTGCGGCGGCCCCGAGGCAGTCGCAGGGAGGGTGTGCAGCCAGCACGTGGGGTGGCCAGGCCAAGCCTGTGGAGCTGCTTTTATTTCCCAGCACTGGGACTGGGATGGCTCCCTTCAGGCTGCTTGGGATGCAGTGCCTGTGTCAGGACCCCCTCAGGGACATCTTGGGGACACAGAAGGGCAATCCCAGAACCAGCCTTCTACAGACGGGCAATATCCCAGTGCTCAAACGCCTTCAGGAATGTCTGGCACATTCCTGGGCCGCGGGATGTGTGTCCTTTTGGGCTCCCAGTGTCCAGGGGAGTCCATAAGCTCACAAGTCCCACGCTGAAGAGCTCTCCCCTGGCTGGCAGAGCTGTAGAGCCCAGGCTCCTGCATCCTCTGTGCTGGGAAGTCAGCTCGGAAGCTCTTCCTTGGAGCCCTCAGAAGGTTTTGGACTTGGGCATGCTGGAACCTCTCAGGAACACCTGGAGGCAGAGTGCCTTCCTGGGGAAAGGGATGGGTAGGGAAGTGTGCTGTGCCCGCTTGGAATCCATTTCTTTTGGATCACTGCATCCAGGAGCTGCCAAAGCCGTGCAGGACTGCCAGGAGGCGTTTGAAAGCACCAAACCCTCACCTGAGAAGTAATTAGGAGGAACCTGAGAGCTGTGGAATACACTGTGAACTTAATCTGAGTGGCAAACCTTTACTACTGCTTAAAATGACCTCATGGCTTTTTGTTCTGCTCCTCGTTACGTGGAATTTGAGCTTTTTGAAGGAACCTTGGTCACAGAGCAGACAAGATGCCTTTGTTTCCTTTCAGCTGGGCTTGGCAGCTGGCTTGGTGTGGGAGGAAGAGGTCAGGCAGTGAAAGAGAGGGGAGAGGTGTGGAGGTGACTGAGTTGTGCTGCTGGGATTTGGGGCTGGAGGGGAAGCCCTGCTCAGTGTGAGCAGTGGCATTAGGGTGGCTCATGTTGGCTTTGCATAAACTGGCCGTGGTGGCAGCAGCCACTCCTCCTAAATGGTCCTGATTGAGTGGCTTTGCAGAGGAAAGGAGGCAAGGGTTAAAGCACTGGGATTTAGCAGCAGAGTGGCTGTCCCCCCGCAGCTGGTTTTGTTCAGCTGTGCTTGGAGGAAAGTGCCATTCAGAATGTGTCTGCTCCTTGTCACTGGTGGGAAAGGCTGCCATGGGAAGAGCAGGAGGCAGACAGACAGTGAAATGGAGTTTTGCCATGTTCTGTGGTGTGAGGGAGGCTGGATCTGCCGGGTGATTCACACTGGAACACACTGGAACATGGTGGTGCCTCTGGGCTCTGCGCCCTGTGGGCACCTCTGGATGCGGTGCTGTGGTCCAGGCTCTCCAAAGCTGTGGAGGATCCTAATCCCAAAGGTTTGACTCTTTGTGAAGTGCAGTCACCATTCAGAAGGGTTTGGGTCCTTCTGGGTGTGTGTGGGTTCCTTTTGGCTGGGCTGGGGGTGCAGGCAGCTTCTGCCACTGGGTGTTGTGGCTCCTGGAATGAGCCTGGGCCCTCGTTTCACGCTGGGATGTGCGGAATGTGTGCCAGGGGTTGCGTAATATCAATGCCACAGCAAAGTCTTGAACTCTGTGACGCTTTTCTCTGCAGAGCCCAGCATGGCACCCTCGAGAAGCAACGTGTGCCACACACAGTTTGTCTCCTGTTTGTCTCCTTCAGCCATGTCCCACTGTGTGTTTCAGGTGCTGCAGGCTGGAGGACAGGCAGGAATTGGCACCAGTACAGCGTTGCCAGGAGAACTGGGCCGTCCAGGAGCAGAACTGGGCCGTCCAGGAGCAGAACTGGGCCGTCCAGGAGCAGAACTGGGCCGTCCAACAGCAGAACTGGGCCGTCCAGGAGCAGAACTGGGCCATCCAACAGCAGAACTGGGCCATCCAACAGCAGAACTGGGCCATCCAACAGCAGAACTGGGCCGTCCAGCAGCAGCTGCCTCAGCCCCAGGAGGTTTGGGCTCACAGCAGGAGCCCCCTCTGCGCTCCCCGTCCCCAGAGTTGCTCAGTCCCGACACCGGGAGCACTGCTGGAGAGAGTGAGGAGGAGCACGGGGACCTGGCCGCCAGTGAGGAAGGCTCTGAGCAGCTCACCTCAGCTTCCTCAGGTGCCAAAGCAGCCCCCCTGAGGCCAGGCCAGCGGCAGGGAAGCGTTCCAGGTATGGCAGTGGGATGTGTCCTGTCTGCCGTGCCCACGGGTGCTGTTCCTCCTGCTGCACCTCTGGCACTGTGCTTGGAGTGTGGTGGCTCTTGCTCCTCCTTTCCCTCTCTGTTCCTGTCTTCCTTTCGACTCCCTTTCCTCCCAGGCTGCTCAGCGGGACAGGGAAGGGCGCTGGGGGCTGATCCTGGCCGGGGGCACTGTGAGGGAAGATTTCCTCTCTGCTGTGCCCACAGAGGCCCTGGTCAGTCTGAGCCTCATCTGAAGAGGTTTAATGTGAACCTGCTTCACCAGAGCAGTCACTCCTGGCTCAGGCTGGTTGCCTCGTCCCTCAGAGCTGGTGCACGACAGCAGGGTGATTCCCCCAGAGCTGGGAGGTCAGGGAGCCGGGCTCTGTGCCCAGGTGGGTTTTGAAGAGTGCCAGGTTTGTTCCCAAACCCCACAGGCTGCAGCTCCCTGGACTCCTCCTTGTGAGAGGACCATGGAAGGACAGGGGCGAGGGCAGGGAAGCCCACAGAGAGGAGTGGATGGATGGATGGATGGATGATGGATGGATGATGGATGGATGATGGATGGATGATGGATGATGGATGGATGATGGATGGATGGATGATGGATGGATGATGGATGATGGATGGATGATGGATGGATGGATGATGGATGGATGGATAGATGATGGATGGATGGATGGATGGATGATGGATGGATGGATGGATGATGGATGGATGGATAGATGATGGATGGATGATGGATGGATGATGGATGGATGGATGGATGATGGATGGATGGATGATGGATGGATGGATGATGGATGATGATGGATGGATGGATGATGGATGGATGGATGATGGATGATGGATGATGATGGATGGATGGATGATGGATGGATGGATGATGGATGATGATGGATGGATGGATGATGGATGGATGGATGATGGATGGATGGATGATGGATGATGGATGGATGATGGATGGATGGATGATGGATGGATGGATGATGGATGATGGATGGATGATGGATGGATGGATGGATGGATGATGGATGATGGATGGATGATGGATGATGGATGGATGATGGATGGATGGATGATGGATGATGGATGGATGGATGATGGATGGATGGATGGATGGATGATGGATGATGGATGGATGATGGATGATGGATGGATGATGGATGGATGGATGATGGATGATGGATGGATGGATGATGGATGGATGATGGATGGATGGATGGATGGATGGATGATGGATGGATGGATAGATGATGGATGGATGGATGGATGATGGATGGATGGATGATGGATGGATGGATAGATGATGGATGGATGATGGATGGATGATGGATGGATGGATGATGGATGGATGGATGATGGATGGATGGATGATGGATGGATGATGGATGATGATGGATGGATGGATGATGGATGGATGGATGGATGATGGATGATGGATGATGATGGATGGATGGATGATGGATGGATGGATGATGGATGATGATGGATGGATGATGGATGGATGGATGATGGATGGATGGATGGATGGATGATGGATGGATGGATGATGGATGATGGATGATGGATGGATGGATGGATGGATGGATGGATGGATGGATGGATGGATGATGGATGGATGATGGATGGATGGATGATGGATGGATGGATGATGGATGGATGATGGATGATGGATGGATGATGGATGGATGGATGGATGGATGATGGATGGATGATGGATGATGGATGGATGATGGATGGATGGATGATGGATGGATGGATGATGGATGGATGGATGATGGATGGATGGATGATGGATGATGGATGGATGATGGATGATGGATGGATGGATGATGGATGGATGATGGATGGATGATGGATGGATGATGGATGGATGATGGATGATGGATGGATGGATGATGGATGGATGGATGATGGATGGATGGATGATGGATGGATGATGGATGGATGGATGATGGATGGATGGATGATGGATGATGGATGGATGATGGATGATGGATGATGGATGGATGATGGATGGATGGATGGATGGATGGATGGATGATGGATGGATGGATGGATGGATGGATGATGGATGGATGGATGGATGGATGATGGATGGATGATGGATGATGGATGGATGATGGATGGATGATGGATGGATGATGGATGGATGGATGGATGATGGATGGATGATGGATGATGGATGGATGGATGGATGATGGATGGATGATGGATGGTCCCTCACACAGGGTGCACAGTGTGGGTAAGCTTGGTTTCAGCCCCTGTGATCTACTCCATGGGCCTGCTACTGTTTTGAGAAGAACAGTTAAAGTTTTTATATGTTTGATTCATTATGTTTTGTTGTTCTTTCAGGGGTAGAGCCTAGCCTGAGCAGCTGGTGGGCTCACAGGGAAGGGAGCAGAGCCGAGCTCCCACTCCCGGCCGCTGCTGAGCAGGAGACCAGGCCGAGCGTCCCCGGCACACGGCAGGAGCAGGGCAGGGATGCCCGGGCTCCGGAGGGCTCCCTGCTGCCCCCAGCCAGCCCTCCCACGGCCCAGGAGGAGCCCTTGGACATCTCAGCACCACACAGGTACCATCTCCCTGTTTCCTGGGTCAGCTGGGCTGCTCGCTTCCCGAAGCTCTCACCGAGTTCTCCCCCATCCTTGAGTACCTTGGACCTGTGCTGGGCCCTCAGGGCCCTGGGGCACCTCGCTGGGGGCACAGCTGGCAAGTGAAGGATTTGTTGCTAAAGTGCAGATGATGTTCTCTAAATGTACACAAATCTTACTCCAGTCTCTCTGCGTGGTCAAACTTCCAGGGGTTGTTGAACTGTCTGAGCATTTTGTTTGGAAACAAAGAGAGGACGAGGCCAGTGAGCTGCAGACACAGGGCCTGTCCTCTGCTGCCGTGTGTCAGCAGCAGGATTCTGTGGCCAGCAGGGTCGAGCAGGCTGTAAATCCATCCCGGCAGGATTTTCAGCCCCGCAACGCCCTCATGAGACGGGGAAGTGCATCCCTGTGTCGGCAGGGAGATGGTCACCGGGAGGGCTGCAGGGGGACATGGTGCAAAGGAAACAGCGCTTCTGCCCCTGGAGAAGAAGCGCTCCTGCAGGAGCACCCTCTGCTGCCACAGGAGTGCTCTTGTGCCAGGGGCTGGGCTGTTTGCAGCGTTCCAGCCTGCTGCTGCTGTCCATTCCCGGCCTGGAGTGCGGCTGTGGCTGCTGACACCTGGCCAGAAACTGGGGGCCACCGCAGACACCCCTCTAACTTTATCCTCTGCCATTTGCATGGGGCTGTCGCTCGCTATGGAAACATCATCTGATTTACATGTAAATAGCTTTCCCCCAGTGCTCCCTTTGTATCCCACCTGTTAATCACAGCAGAGCAGGGGAGAGCCCGTCTCTGCAGTTTAACCTTGTGTTCCCTCCCGGCGAGGCCTCGCCGTGCAGCGCCTGACGAGCGGCTCTCGAGGCCCCTGGAAATTATCCACAAGGTTTGAGCGCCTGCATTGTCCCCGGGGCACGGCCGGGCCCGCGGCACACGGCTCTCCTCCCGCTGTGCCACGCTCAATGCCTCCGCTTCTCAAGGCCACGCAGGCGGGATCGCCGCTGCTGCGGAAAACGTGCAGCTTTTCATTTAATCAGCTGTACCCGAAAACCAAAGGGCAGGAACGGAGGAGCAGCCCTTCCCTTGTCGTGCTCACAGCCAGGTGGGCTTCCCAAGGCACCTGGAATGCAGCGTGCACACTCCAGCCTTGCAAAATTAACCGGCCAAAAATGTCGTGGAAAGGCTTGTGAGTGATTCGTAGGTGAATTTCAATTGTGTACACAGAGTACGGGAATGCAGCTTCCTCTGCTCTGTCACGACGGGGAGTCACAACATGTGATGTCCTTCCAGCCCCCGGGGTTTTCTCTTGTGCAATTCCTGTGCTGGCTGAAGAGACAGACGTGCTGAAATTCACCACGTTCTGTGTGTTTGTTGCCTAAAGCTGAAATGTCTGTAGCTTGGACTGTGCCACTGCAGCAGCGCCCGTGCGGCATCAGAAGGAAGCACCGATCACACACTTGTGGTGAATTATCTGAAATGAGTACAGGGGATGGTGTTGGAAGGAGCAGACACCTCTGGCTGACTCCAGAGGCAGAACCAGTCCTTGTTGTGTGCCAGGAAGCCACAGGTTTTCATCTTTGGAGCAAATGCCTCTCCTGTCCCACTGCAGAGATGCCAGCCTCTGTTTTTTAAGGAGTTTTGGGTTATTTCCCCGCAGTGGAGTGTTGGCAGCCAAGGAAAGGAGGTGCTGTTGGGAAAGGCGATTGAGCAGAAGGTTTGCATGCTGTTGCAGGTCACACCAGGGGCTGCAGCTTTGCTGCCTCGCTTGTGTCCTGGTTTAGGGTTAGCTCACAGCCACGGGAACAGCCAGGGACGGGGTTCGGGGCTCCCGAAGGCTCCTGGTGTCCCCTCCCGTGGAGCTGCTGAGCCAAGGGGAAGGGCTCCGTGTCCTCTTACCATTCCCTGCAGCACCCAGCCCTTTCTTTGAGGGCTTAAACCCGGGGGGCGGGAGGCGGGGGGAGAGGGTCTCTGAGAATTAGTGTGGAGAAAGATGATGACTATTTTAAGGCCTGAGCTGAGGGGGTGGAAAAAGGCAGAGCTTATGCCTGTGCTGCTTCAGCTGCATTGAGGAGGACTTAGCACAGATGGATTGTGCATTACAAAATGTAACACATAATTCAAGCTGTCAGCTTAATCAGACTGTTTCCAGGAAGCAACCTGTAAAAGAGAAGGACCTCTTGTTTGCTGACCTCTGATCCGTAGCCTGCTGCAGATTGTCATACATTTTGTTTTTCTTTATGTTGGTGTCCCTTCCTTCCCCTTCCCTTTTTATTATTGTATCCCTCTCGAGTGGCACCCTGGAAGGACCACCCAGCGGGAGGAAAACAATGGGAAACGAGCCGGCCGCTGGAATACAGGGTTTGTAAGGCTGGGGGAAAAGAGAAAGCACTGTTTAACTGCCTATGTGATCTCCCTGGCATTGTTTTGCTTATTAAATGTCTAGGAAACTCGACTAAAGACACAGCAGCCCCCACTTAATTGTTCACTGTTGCCCAACACTCGGAGGGAAAACAGAGCCTTGGGCGCAGCTCAGCACGGGCGAGCAAATGCTGCGGGTTTTTGTGCACAGGGCTTCTCCCTGGAGGCAGCCTAAGCCAGGGTTAACTGTGGAAACATGTCAGCTCCTGCCTGGGGGGGAAAGAAAGAAAGAAAAGTCTCTTTTGCCCCAGCTGCGGTGTTCATTGCCGGCCGGGACCTGGGCTGGGAGCCGCACAAAGCGGCAGCGGGGACCTGAATAGCCATTTACACCTCTGGCCCGGGATTAGCCCGCGGCATTGTTTCAGTGCTTAAGTCCTCATTTGCATCATTATGGAGGTGCAGCCTCATCAAAACCCCTCTGAGGTCCCAGGGCTGTCCCCATACCTGTAGGTGGCCGGCGGATTTGTTTGGCTGCGGAGGTGAAGGAATGAAAGCGCTCGGCGCAGTTTCCGTGCGGCGGCTCGGCCCGGGCTGGTTTTCGGATGGTTTGTTTTGCTCGTGCCCTTTTTTCCTCCCCCCGCTTCGGACAGAGCTCGGGAAGGTGTTTGTGCCGTTTGCTTTGGAAAGCTCACACCAGGCTGTTTGTTTTCCCAAGGGTGCGATGGGAACGCTCTGGCAGCCCTGTGTGTCTGTGTGTCTGTGTGTCCATCCGCAGCCCCGAGGTTCTGCCGAGCGATGGGAACGCTCTGGCAGCCCTGTCACCCTGTGTGTCTGTCTGTGTGTCTGTGTGTCTGTCTGTCCATCCGCAGCCCCGAGCTCCCGCGGCTCTGCCGAGCGCTGCAGCTCCTGGAGCGGCTGGTGGAGAGGACGAGCCCCCGGCACCGGGCGCTGTACCAGGGCCAGCCCTCGGGGACAGCGGAGCCGCCCAGGTGAGTGACAAACGGCCCGTGCCAGAGAAACACGATAAACGGAGCAAAGGGAATGCCCACAACTCGGCTGTTGCCAAATGCAGCGGCAGAGAGCCCTGGCTGTCCTTCCTCAGCCTCGAACACCCCTGGGAACTGTCGGTAACGTCACTGACAGCGGCGCACAGCCTCCACAGACTGCGGCTCTCACGGGCCCTGCGTGATGGGGAATTCCTCGGGAACGAGGGAGAGCGTTCCCAGTGAGGGGGAGAGGGTTCCCAGTGAGGGAGAGAGGGTTCCCAGTGAGGGAGAGGGTTCCCAGTGAGGGGGAGAGGGTTCCCAGTGAGGGAGAGAGGGTTCCCAGTGAGGGAGAGAGGGTTCCCAGTGAGGGAGAGAGGGTTCCCAGTGAGGGAGAGGGTTCCCAGTGAGGGAGAGAGGGTTCCCAGTGAGGGAGAGAGGGTTCCCAATGAGGGAGAGAGGGTTCCCAGTGAGGGAGAGAGGGTTCCCAGTGAGGGAGAGGGTTCCCAGTGAGGGAGAGAGGGTTCCCAGTGAGGGAGAGAGGGTTCCCAGTGAGGGAGAGGGTTCCCAGTGAGGGAGAGGGTTCCCAGTGAGGGAGAGGGTTCCCAGTGAGGGAGGGGGTTCCCAGTGAGGGAGAGAGGGTTCCCAATGAGGGAGAGGGTTCCCAATGAGGGAGAGGGTTCCCAATGAGGGAGAGGGTTCCCAGTGAGGGAGAGGGTTCCCAGTGAGGGAGAGAGGGTTCCCAGTGAGGGAGAGAGGATTCCCAGTGAGGGAGAGAGGGTTCCCAGTGAGGGAGAGAGGGTTCCCAATGAGGGGGAGAGGGTTCCCAGTGAGGGAGAGAGGGTTCCCAGTGAGGGAGAGGGTTCCCAGTGAGAGGGAGAGGGTTCCCAGTGAGGGAGAGAGGGTTCCCAGTGAGGGAGAGAGGGTTCCCAGTGAGGGAGAGGGTTCCCAGTGAGGGAGAGAGGGTTCCCAGTGAGGGAGAGGGTTCCCAGTGAGGGAGAGAGGGTTCCCAGTGAGGGAGAGAGGGTTCCCAATGAGGGAGAGAGGGTTCCCAATGAGGGAGAGGGTTCCCAGTGAGGGAGAGCGTTCCCAATGAGGGGGAGAGGGTTCCCAATGAGGGGGAGAGGGTTCCCAATGAGGGTGAGGGTTCCCAGTGAGGGAGAGGGTTCCCAGTGAGGGAGAGGGGGTTCCCAATGAGGGGGAGAGGGTTCCCAATGAGGGAGAGGGTTCCCAATGAGGGAGAGGGTTCCCAAACAGGTCTGACCCCCCAGCCTGCCACCGGAGGGGACATGTTCAGCTTCCCTCTCGCTGGGAGGGTGCGCCTGGCACGTTCCAAGTGGCGAGTGTGACCTCCTTGTGGTGTCCCACGTGTGTCACCGCGATGTTTGTCTGTCCCTGGCTGTCCCATCCCCGGGCTGGCTGTGCTCATGGGGCTGTCCCATCCCCGGGCTGGCTGTGCTCACGGGGCTGTCCCATCCCCGGGCTGGCTGTGCTCACGGGGCTGTCCCCCCTGTTTGTGTTGCAGTGCTGGGGCCGGGGGGCCGGCTCAGGATGACCCGGAGGCGATGGAGGCCGTGGTGCTGCGGCAGCTCCGGGCCGTGGCTCGGCACACGCGGAGCGGGAGCGTCCCAGCGGAGAGCGGCGGCGCAGGGCAGGAGGAGCACACCAGGTACGGGGACACAGAACCCGCTGGGGCTGAGGCACAGCCCTGTCTCTCTCTGGCTGGGTCCCTGCTGCCCCTCCGGCGCGAGGCAGACGGAGCCGTCGGAGCCTCGTGGCAGCGGGAGCGTTCCCTCCCGTTCCCCAGTGCTGGCTCCTGCTGCACAGGGCAGCCCCCGGCTCCAGCTCATCCAGCCCACAGGGTCTCCCACTGTCTGGCAGGCAGGGAATTGCAGGAGCTACAGACACCTCTCAGCCAGCCATTCCCGTCCCAGGATCTGAAGGTGAGGACGGGAAATGTAATTTTGAGAAGGAAATTATTCCGTGTGAGACAGAAGATGCATGTGGCCTTTAAAAACAACACGGTGCAGTTATTCAAAATGGGCTTTTTTTTTTCCCGTGCATATGCCACAAGGACAAGTGAGAATTACTTTTTTTTTTCTTCAGGTCTCTTTAACCCAGGAATGAAAACAATTTCCATTCTGTCTTGCTTAGCTCCTGTCTAGACCTCCCTCCCCGTCGCAGGCTCCGCAGCGCTCAAGTGCTGGCAGGATCGGGGCACTTGTGAGCGCTGCAGAAGGGTCTCTCTGCAGTGCCTGCCTCTCCTGCGAGGCTGATACGCCTGCGGGCACCCACAGCTCCTTGTGTCTCCTGAATGGTTTCTTAGGGACAAACACTCGTGGAGTTAATTGGAATTCACTCCTCTGAAACTTCACTGGAGCAACAGGAAAAACAAACAGCTTCGGCAAACAAAAGGGTTGCAGGATTGAGATTTTCTACACTGAAAGACACCTTGGTGGTTTTTTTTTATCTTTTCCCTTTTTTATTCTTTCTGGGGAAAAGACAAGCCTGGGGCAGTGGGTACCCCAGGGAGTGAGCGAGGCCACGGTGCTGAGACCAGGGCTGGGTCTTTGGATCCTGAGCCTCAGGACAGGGCAGGCATCATGGTGGTGGTGGTGATGGTGATGGTGGTGGTGATGGTGATGGTGATGGCAATGGTGGTGATGGCGATGGTGATGGTGGTAGTGATGGTGGTGGTGGTGGTGATGGTGATGGCGATGGTGGTAGTGATGGTGGTGGTGGTGGTGATGGTGATGGCAATGGTGGTTGTGATGGTGATGGCAATGGTAGTGGTGATGGTGGTGGTGATGGTGGTGATGGTGGTGGTGATGGCGATGGTGATGGCGATGGCGATGGTGATGGTGATGGCAATGGTGGTGGTGGTGGTGATGGTGGTGGTGATGGTGGTGGTGATGGCGATGGTGGTGGTGATGGCGATGGTGATGGTGATGGTGGTGATGGTGGTGGTGATGGTGATGGCAATGGTGATGATGATGGTGATGGCGATGGTGGTGGTGATGGTGGTGATGGTGGTGGTGATGGCAATGGTGGTGGTGATGGTGGTGATGGTGGTGGTGATGGCAATGGTGGTGGTGATGGCGATGGTGATGGTGATGGTGGTGGTGATGGCGCTGGTGATGGTGATGGTGATGGCGATGGTGATGGTGGTGGTGATGGTGGTGGTGATGGTGATGGTGATGGCAATGGTGATGGTGATGGCAATGGTGGTGGTGATGGCGATGGTGATGGTGGTGGCGATGGTGATGGTGATGGTGGTGGTGATGGTGGTGGTGATGGCAATGGTGGTGGTGATGGCGATGGTGGTGGTGATGGTGATGACAATGGTGATGGTGGTGGTGATGGTGATGGCGGTGGTGATGGGGATGGTGGTGGTGATGGTGGTGGTGATGGTGGTGGTGATGGTGGTGGTGGTGGTGATGGTGATGGTGATGATGGTCACCCCTGCCCACCTTGCAGAACTCACAAGTGGCTTCCTACATTTTCCACTTGGAACATTTTTTAAAGCCAGAGTGGGAATGAAGGCCCAGATGGGTGGTGGCTTTTCCCAGCGTGTGTGGATGGATGTCCCACTGAGGGTGCCGGTTTGTTCCTCAGGGACACGGAGGCGCTGCGGGCTCTCCTGAGCCACCATGGCTCGTTCCTGAAGCAGCACCACGTTCAGCTCCCGGAGGCGGTGGCGGAGATGTTTGAGCAGCTGCTGGCATCGGGAGAGGAGGAGCAGGACGGCCAGGTGGGCACTGACACCGTGGGTAAAGCGGGGCCACCAGAGCTTCCTCTGCCCCGCTGTGGCTGTGCCCTGTGCCCTGGGTGTGGCTTTCAGGGCAAGGACACAGGGCAGGCTGTGCTTAACCAGCCCTGGGGGTGTCAGGGAGATGTGTCCAGTGCTTCATCCCACAGGAAAAGGGGCTTGGTAAGGTCACCACCCTTCATGCCAGTCAGTCAAGCTCACCCCTTTGCTCTGGTGCAAGCCACCACGAGGCTTCTACGTCTTTCTCTGTGACTTTTTATTGTGAATGGTGCATTTTGACTTTTTGTTAAGCAGAGTGAGGTTTGGTGCTGAACACACAGAGCATTTCATAAATGGTGGCACACTCATGGTTTTTCTAAGTTAATGTGAAAGGCTGTAGCCAACTGTTTAAATAAACCAACAAATGGCATTCCATAGGCTGCGAGTGCCTCAGCCTCTTCCTGTGCTGTTAAACAATTGATTTGCCAATCTGTGAGAGTTAGGGCAGAAGAAGGAGTAGATTTGACAGACTCAAGTCCGTATTTCTGTCCCAAAACCAGCCCCAGAGGAACACCCTAGAAGTCAGGTAATGGAACATCTAACAGAAACACCCTGGAAGCAGATTACCCTGGGAGAGTGTCCATTAGCCTGAATGTGTGGGTTGGAGAAGGCTGGAGGGGGAGGATAATGGAGCTGTGGCTGTTTGTGTTTTGAATGCTCAGGCTGTGCCGGTGCTGAGAGGGGCCCTTCCAGGAGAGCGTGGGGATGGGTCGCCTGTCCAGAGTGACGAATCCTCTCTCGGCCTGCCAGCGATCCCCACCAACGGCGGGGAAGGAAAGCAGGGGGAACTGGCACGGAGAGAACCAGGTAAGGGGTGTTCCAGCTCTGGCTGCCACTCCAGGTTCCTGCTCTGGACACAGGGGAGTTCTGTCCAAACCCTCAGGGCTCTGTGCGCTGGCAGATCAGTGTACGTTTGTGATGGATTTGGGGGCTTTTCCTGAATATCTCAGTACTGCATGTGATTCTGGCTACTTCCCAAACTAAGTGATGCCTGAGGTGGTGGGTTTTTCTGCAGGAGAGGAAAGGCCAAGCCCTGTGGCTGCTATAGAACAGATCAATGGGTTCTGTGGGCACCTTTAATAAACATCTCCCATTTAGGAACTGGGGGGTGCAATTGCTGCCTCCTGTGACAAAGCCAGACCTCAGAAGGAATTGCCAAAATGAAAGGGTTCACGTGGGGCCATTTCCCAGCTCGGGACGTGCCGGTGTCGGGGAGAGCCCAGCTCGTTCCTTCAGACAAGGAGGGAATGCTGCAGTGGTGGCAGCTCGCTTGCTGTGCTCCTGGAGCACCCCTTCCATCGCAGGCAATTAGGCTGCTGTGCTCTTTGCACGGCAAATGCAAACAGGCTGCTCCAGGCACCGAAATGCACGCCACTCTTACGAGCAGAGGCGAGCAGACTTTGATTTAAGCTAATTTCCTGCAGCAGGTCTGGCACACGCCGCCGCTGCCGGGTTGTTTGTTTCCCAAATCCAGCGGGTCTTCAGTTCCTCAGGACATTTGGCTGGCTCGTCCTTCTGTGAGGAAGCTACAGAGAGCCAGGGTGGCAAGTTCCCAGTGAGCGCCGCTTTTAAGAGCGGTAATGGATAGTTTAGATCAATAAACAAGAGATAGCAAAAGTGGGAAATTAAAGGGAGTAGGGCTTAAAAGCAAGCAGAGCGGTCTGCTGGCTGCCGCTTTGAAATGGTTTCATTACGGCGCGCTCACATCCACAAGTCACAGGCTGGGGTGAAGATGAGAGCGGGCAGGGAGTGTGGTGGGACAGATTCTGTTGCGGGTGGAAGGGGCGGCTGCACGCTGACCTCGGGCCCAGCGCTCGTTCCCCTGGGCTGTACAGCCACAGCCGGCTTGACGGGGAGCAAACCCAGCCGCTGGCCCCGGGGCGGATCGAAGGTCCTGTCACAGAGCCCAGCTGGGCACAAACGAGGCTGGGGAGCTGGCACCGCTCCCATTCCGTGTCATGGTCCCACATTTGTGCCCTGGGAATATCCTCACCAGGCCTGCCAGCCGTCTTACAGGGGTCGGCTTCCGTGGGCACGATGCGGTCGTTCTGCGGCCAGCTCCAGAGGGTGCTGCTTCGGCTCTTTCCGTCGGTAATGGACTGGGGAGCGCTAGATCAGCCTGGGGCAGATCCCAGCGGGGCAGGAGCCGTGCCTGTGCCGGGCAGGAGCTGTGCCTGTGGCAGGCAGAGCTGTGCCTGTGCCGGGCAGGAGCTGTGCCTGTGGCAGGCAGGAGCTGTGCCTGTGGCAGGCAGGAGCTGTGCCTGTGGCAGGCAGGAGCTGTGCCTGTGGCAGGCAGGAGCTGTGCCTGTGGCAGGCAGGAGCTGTGCCTGTGCCTGTGCCGGGCAGGAGCTGTGCCTGTGCCTGTGCCTGTGCCTGTGCCTGGCAGGAGCCCCCTCTGTGCCTCCTGGGAGCAGTGGCTCCCTCCGGGCAGTGCCATCAGTGACACTTGCCGGCCTCTCCTGGCTCTCAGAGGTGCAAGTGCTGATGCCTCCTGTGCGTACAAATGCCAAGAGGCTCCTCAGCCAAACCCAGCGACTCCGGTTCCAGCCCATTGCCAGGGAGCTGTCTCTGCTGTTCCTCTGTCTCCAGGAGTGAGGCTTCTCACACCTCACTTGAAAGCCAAGCTGCTCCTTTCAGACACGATTCATCTTCAGCCCGTGATCTTGTGCAGGCTCCTTGTTGCCCTCCCCTCCTCTCCCTGCCAGGCAGCTGCTCTGCTCCCTTTTATCATCGCCATTTGCTGTGGCCCCGGGGCTCTGGAGTCATTACGGGCCCAAAATAGAACCCACATCTCTTGTGTGTTGGCTTTTGGGCTCACACAACTTGTTTTCAGGGGTTTAGATGAATTGAAATATGACGGCCATCTGTACATGACTGTTTTGCTGTATGACTTTTACTGAGCTTAAAGGATACAAATTTGGGTTGTTTTGGTTTGTTTATTTCAGTAGATGCCGCATTTTTAAAGTGTTGGTTTGTAACACCAGGAGCCTTTTGGGGCTTTGGGGTTTGACGGACTTCACCGTGAGAGCTGCATGGATGCAGTCTTTAGGATGGCGCTTTGGGAATGCTTCTGGAGTTTTGGTTAATTTTTCTTATTTTACATAAAAAAGAGAACCAAGACACTGATTTCCTTGAGCATCTGGGAATATTCCAGAAGTATTTGCGTTGGTTCTTTAATGCCTCTCATCCTTTAAAGGGATGGTGCACGGCTGGCCCTGTGGCACCAGGTTATGTGAGGATAACAGAGGGAGAGCACGGCTCCTCCTCAGCTCCTCCGTGGCTGCTTTGCTTTTTATCGGGGAAGGCGCGTCAAAGAAATTGTTCGGCTCTTTGGCTGTTCCTGAGGTAGGCGAATAATGCGAGATTAAGAAGGATAAAACCCATTATTTCTTGTTTTGCTGGATGACTGTTTAAGAGTCTCATTTACGAGTAGGAAATTGCTGATTTTATTGAAGGGGCAGGTTTGTTAAATCTTTAACAAAACCAGATTCTCTCTCTCCCCTTCGCTTGTCTTTGATTTGAGCAGGCGTTAAGGCCGTAGAGGATTTGAATAAAAATGGCGAAGCTGCTCCACTCGTTGGGCTCTGCTTTACAGAGCTGGGGGATGTCACCCCCGGCTGCTCTCCAGGTCTAAAACCTCCTGTAGGAGTAGGGAGGAAAAGCCCCATTACGAAATCGAAATCAGCCCTTCTTTGTGTATTATTTGGGAACATGAAGGAGCACAAGCTGGATTCAGGCCACCTGGAACGAGCCAACAATCCTGCCACCACTTTTCCCACAGCCACGTGTCCCTCCGGTGAAGCCCTCCTGGAGGATTCCGAGGTGCTGCTCGCAGTGCACCAATCAAGGCGTTTGATGAGGCTCACTCAGCTGTGTTTGATATTTTTTGATATTTTATATTTTGATATTTTGCTGTGTTTGATACGGTGTGATGCGTCTGGGACGGAGGAGGTTCCTCGGGCCAGCGCCAGGCTGGACACTGCGCTTCGGTCAGAGTGGATGATGCCATCCAGCAGCTCGTGTTGGGCTCTTGAGCTCCTGAAAGACCTCGCAGGGAGGATTCCTGGAGTTGTGAATTCTGGGTGGAGATTCTTCGTCCTTCTTTAGGCAGAGGCAGCAGCAGCTTTGAGCGCTGCGTTTGGGAGAGGCAATGCCGTGACCTGGGATACATCGTGGGAAAGTGGGGGGTAATTATTTTTTTTACCCCCTTTCTCTTTTTTCCCTCTCATTCTTGATTTCCCTCTCCTCCTGGGCGGGCTCTGGCACCTCTTTGCTGGAAGTGTGAGAGCGAGCAGGATTTTTGCCGCTGCAGTCCGAGTGCAGAAGGGACTGGGAATGTGCACAGCCAGTTAGGAAGCGCAGAATCCAGTGTGGACAGAAATACTGAACTGTCCTGGCTTGGGCCATTGCTGACAGCAGGGCTTGGTTATGGTTTCAGAGCTGTAGATAAAAACATACATATAAATATATATATATATGTGAAGCAGCCTTTTAAAGTGGGGGTTTGTGCTCGAGCATCGTCTGCTTTGGAAATGAATACAAAGATGAGCAATTGTCTGACTCCAGTGAATGAATCCATTTGCTGCTTCTTTTTTTTTTTTTTTTTAAATCAATCTTTGCGGAATAGAAATGAGCAGAGCAGGGGGAAAGAGGAGAAAGGAAAGTGGGGATAAAAGGTTTTGAAATAGTTGGGTGTTTGGCTGTTTAAGTCATAAAAATCTCAAGATAGGTGTTTAATTCGATTTCTATAGAATTTATTAATTTTTGTCTAATTCAAGAGAATGGTTGAAAACACAGAGGTATCGAGTAATACTGACAGAACTGTAACATTCCAAAATAATCTACATTTAAGGGGAAGGAGAACAAAAATAACCTTTCTGCTTAACGCAAGTGGCAACTTGTGAAGCTGAGAGTCCCTGTTTTTCTGCACAGGTGGGGATCGCGGCCACGACAGGCCCGAAGGAAGCGACAGCCTGGGACATTGGGACAGCAGCTCCTCGTTGGATGGAAGCGCTCCTCCCTTCTCCAGGTGAGGCTGTGACACTGGGAACGGTTCCATGAGGGAGAAAGCCTGGCAGAAAGGGGCTGAAGCTCCCCCGATTTACTTTTGTGCTTGGACCGGGGTTAAGGTTGCTGTTTCTGTAATCGAGCACTGCAGCTTCTGAACTCATACCTCAGGATATCAGCTCCTCCTTGCTTTTAATCCTCCTGCTCCACGGATTTTTAGGCTGCTGTGGGTGAGGCCAGTTCTGATTCTGCAATTGCACAGAATTTCTATAACTTGAGCACATTAAATAGGAGCTGTAACCCAGCATCGATGACTGGCATCCCTGCTGCTGTGGGGGATTAATTCTTACCATCTTGGGTTGAATTGTTTTCTCTTTTCATATTTTCTGGAACTTTGAGAATGGTGAGCCAAGTTATCCTGCCTTGTGCTGTGAGATGCAGGGGCGTTCCTGTAGATGAGCTTTTGAACTGGTACATTTTAGCTCTTCCCTGAAGCCTGGGACAGCTGGAAGAGCAGGACAGGGCCCCGAGAACGAACTTACAGGATCACTGCGGCTGAATAAAACGCGTAATTTAAAATTTCCTATTTTTTTATTTAAAATAAAACATGTCCTAGCTAAACGCTGCTGCGCTGCTGGCCGGTCGTGGCCGCAGCCACTTCCGCCTCGGTTAGGAGCCGTGCAATTTCTTTTGCCCTTATTTTTTCTTTTTCTCCAATTTCGATTTGTAACAGACTTGAAATAACTCCCTGTGGTCTGTAACTGCAGGCCCCTGTCTCGGTGCTCAGCAGCTTTGTGCAGGGGCACGCGGTGACGCTGCTTTAAAAAGCCACGGTGCTCAGTGTGTGAGTCCGTGCAAGGGTTGGTTTTTGTGAGCGGCCGACGGCCACGGCGGGCTTCGGGAGCGGGCCTGGGCTGGCCGGAGCGCGGCGCGGCGAGGAGGAAGAGGCAGAGCTGTTTGCGGCAGCTCTGCTCCCGGCAGCCACTCCTCGGGCTTTATTGCTTTCACAAGTGGTCTCAAACCCACTACTTGAGAATAAACATCCCTGCGAGCTCGGCCGTGGCACTTTATAAATTCTCCTTTGCCGCGTTTTGTCACTGAGCTGATGAGTGACCTCGGCGCGGACCCCGCCGGACCGGAATAAAAACCGTGGCTCCTCTGATGTCCCCCAGACAATAATTATCATGTGCCAGTTAAGCCCAAACTACAGCTGAGGGATTTTACTTTAAAGCGGAGGCTCGGGCGCAAAAATGCATTTATAGCTCTTTGTCTGGCACCTCATTATGTGTGGGCCTGATTCATTAAGTAATTGGTTTGCAGTTGTTTACATGAGTATTAAGGCTTTCTATTCAGCAGCCTTTGAGATACACATTGTGCAAATGTTGCATGTTATGAATGCGGAATGAGGGGCCGGGGCCCGGCCCTATTGGCTAAACACTGCGCGCTGTTGAAAAGCAAGAGAAAGAGATTGGGTGCTGCTTTGCATAGCAATGACTTTCTTAATAAGCTTTACAGATTGATACACACAAGCTATAAAAGATGCAAAGAGATACTCTTAGCACATTTATCCGTGCTCGTTTCACTATTATGGGCCTGGAGAAGGGAAGAATTGAGGGCTTTCATACTCGGGTTTTCAGTGCGTGTCTTCAGTGCATGAGACTTAATAGAATCCGATGTTTATTGTATTATAAATCATGGGGAAGTAGGCAGATCTGCAACAGTTTATTATTAAAGATTCTTTCAATGTAAATCTTTTT
This sequence comes from Pseudopodoces humilis, assembly GCF_049639895.1. Classification (NCBI taxonomy): domain Eukaryota; kingdom Metazoa; phylum Chordata; class Aves; order Passeriformes; family Paridae; genus Pseudopodoces; species Pseudopodoces humilis. The sequence continues at coordinate 518,155 of NC_142202.1, forward strand.
CTGCCATTGTATTTCCTACAGCAAAATCATTTTGTGGTTGAGTGGGGATGAAAGGCATAATGTACGACGGAGTGAGTCTTAATAGGAAGCTGCTCTCCGAGTAAAGACCACTTGTTCCCTTTTGTTTGGCGGTGCATGCCAGAGCTTCCTCTTCTCCCGCAAACGCAAACGCCGCCTGCTCTACCTCCAGCAAGAAAACCGCTTTTCCCCGGCTCCTTGGCTTTCCCGGGGGAACATTCCCGTGCAGGGAGGCGCACCTTCGGGTGGGGTGTCAGGGTGCTGCGGCAGGCGGGAGGGCGTTAAGCGACACGGTCCTGGGGGGGGAGGTATCAGAAGTCAGGGCTGAGGCTGCCGGTGAGCGCAGGCGGGTGGGCAGCGATGTGTGTGGCATTCCGGGGGGCTGTAGCGATGGATGCAGCCAGTGGAGGTCACTCGCTTTCTGGGAATTCCCCATTTCGGATGCAGGCGTTTTATTTTTCTTTGACTTGCTTGCGCCGTCTCGTTTCCAAATAATCTGGAGATTAAAGGTGCGTTATCAGCTGAGAACCAAAGCCCGCTTTGGATTTGTCAGGACACCAACACGGTGTAAAGTATTTTAAACTTTAATTAATCCGCTGGAAGGACTCCGGGGGGAGTCTCTGAAGGCTGCCTTTCAGCCCTGTTGCCCGACACAGCTGTAGTGACATGCAAATAGAAGTTGGCAGAGTCGAATTCATCTCTTAATCGTCCCCGGGCCCGCTGGCTCTGGCCATCGGGGGGCACTCGGGCTCTGCGCGTCCCCCGCTCCCCCTTCCCGAGCCGACGCCAAAAAACTCCGCTGTGCTCCGAGGAGACGGCGCAGAGCTTTGGGGCTGGCAGCGCCCAGGACGCACAAACGCGTTTCCCGTGGAAATCCGGGAAAAGCGCCGCGGCGTCGGTCTGGATTCCTGGGGGGCGCACCCAGAAACAAGGCAGGGTCCGACGGTTTTACCCCCCCCCGATGCACTCCCAGTCCTCAGATGGCTTCCGTGAGAAGCTGGCCGAGAATTCCAGGAGGATTCTGTGCCGTTCCAGCTGTTTGTGTGAGCTTTGTTCCCTTTGCCTGCACGCCCAGCTGCGGCAGAAGCAGCGCTGTTGGGGCGGCGGTGCCTCGCCAGGTTTGTGGGGAGAGGCACCAACATCTGCCGGCCCAGCAGACAGGGAACAGTGGATTTTTTGGCACTGCCCCCGCTCTCCTGCGCAGCTTCCTCGCAGCGCTGTGATGCATCTTTGTGTCACTGGGGCTTCTTTTCTCCAGCGTGGTGAATCCAAACAGAGAGCGGTCTTAGACGCAGCTCGATAGAAATCTTTGTGTCCCAAAACAAGGGTTGTCCTACTCGCAGTGTGATTACTGAAATTCAGTGTTATTACTCCAGCTCTGGCGTGATGAATGGACTTTTGAGCTTATACTGCCTATGTGACACTGTGCAGAATGTGTACTGTAGGTACTCGGTTTTCCAGGGTGGGAAAATCCCTTGGCATTTAGGATTTTCCAACTTTTCTGGGTGTCTTTTTTGCTTGACACTAAAATGTAGAAGTTCAACAGGTGCTTTAGCAAGAAGACCCTCAGGCCACCGTAGACGTTTTCTGCTGTTTTCCAGCAAGCCCCCTTGACTAACTTGGTTCTTCTTCTCCTGGCATTTTCCTCTTAATATTAATTTTCTTTATAGGGGAAAGAATATTTTCTTGGAGCTTTTTCATTCCTTACTCTTGCAGCATCTTCAATACAAAAAGCCCGTTTCATCAGAGAAACGGAGAGATTAAAAGGCTCTTTGAAGTGAAACCGGTTTGGGTTTTGTCTTTGTCAGAGCCTGGCTTCACTTTGGAATTATTTTAGGGAAGAAGCAAATGTGTAAATGGATATCGGAGGGTCACGATGGGGGATTAGTGGAGGCTCTGGAACCGGCCTGGCTCCATTTGTAGCCCGAAAATGTCTCGGTGGAGGTCTGTGCCCATTGTGTGCCGGGTGAGCGCAGCTGCTGCACGACACCGCGGTGCCGCTGCATCTCCCAGCTCGGCACAGCTCACCCCAAAATTCAGCCCCTGCAGCACTGCCCAGCCTTGGGCCAGGGGAGCTGCAGGTCCCCCTTTGGCTTTTCCCGTGTCCCCGCTCCATTTTCCGTATCTGCCCGGCATTTCCCTGTGCTCACAGCTCTCCAAGCCTTGGCTGCCAGCCCGCCCCCGTCTCCCTTCTCTGGGGGTGGCTGGGCTTGGCTCCAGGCTCTTTGGGGAGTGAACCCCATTCCACAGCCGGTGGGTTAGATGGTGTAGGAAGATGAATCCCGGGGAATGGATGGTGTTTGGAAGAGCACAAACATCCCTGCTCTCCTGCCAGCTTTCACCTTTCTCATCGTGGGAAGGTGGGGTGGCAGTGGGAAGGTCTCCAGACGTTCCTGCAGCCATGGTGGTCCTTTCTGTATGGATCCTTCAGCTGGATCTGGAGGACCAAGCCCTGGAGCTGAGGGCAGTCCTCAGCACCGGTGTGATCCTCAGCACCGGACCCAAAGCACTGACCCGCTGGTGATTGTTGTGGGGTTGAACCACGGAGGGAAGTGGGACAGAACCGACAGACTCAGCTGTCAAATGGCTTTTTGTGAGAAGCCAGCTGCAAATCCCAGAAGCCCCACGCTCCCCACCCAGCAGCAGGCCGGGATGTGGCCGAGGGGAAGCGGTGGCTGCTGCCCCCAGTCTCCTCCTCAGCTACTTGAAATGGTTCCTGTGCCAGCATCTGCAGGAGGAACCTCAGCAGCTGCAGTTCAGTGGTCTCCTGCTCCACACCCCGGGGAAAACAGTGCAGCCCCTTGAGCACATTTTGGTGGGCTGAGCCTGGGATGCTTGGAGCACCTCCTGGGAAGGGCTGAGGACCAGGAGATGTGGCCAAAGGGAGCAGGAGATTGGGGTGTTCGGCAGGAGCAGCCCAGAGGCTCCGGCTTCAAATCCTCTCTGGGTATCCTGTCAAGTGAAAGCCTTTGAAGAAATGAGAGCATGAGGCAGTGTGGAGTTTTTCTTGGAATAAAAGGGAAAGGCAGTGGGATGGCGCACTAAAGGAATGTTGGAGGCACCTTTGAAGGCCAACAGTTTTAAAGTTTTTTTACTGAATAAGGTAACAATGAGTTGCACCACCATTGGCAGTGGCATTCCTGCCTTGGATTGGCACCTCGGTGGAACCTGGGCTGTGTTTAACATTCTCTGGGAATTTCTGTCCGCAAAGCAGGAGCCTTTGGAGAGGATCGGGATTTAAACAGTGGGAGCTTTCTCTGGGTTAAAAGAGGAAGAGTGGCTGCACCACTGGTAGCTGCAATGTGTGAAACTTTACACGTGGCTTTCCAGCTGCAATCCCAAATTCTGACTGAATACCGAGGGTAACGCAAGCAAGGAACCATCCCTGCTTTTTTTTGGTCTCCTTCACAAATGCCTCCACAATTGTGGAATACTTGCAGCTCCCCACTTTAAGCACTTGTGTATGGGCTGCCACATTTTTAAACGAAGCACAGCAAACCACAGACATTTCAGAGAGTCACTGTTGTGACTGAGGCCACAGCTTCAAACTGCACCTTGACACTGGCTTATATTTCACTGGTCGGCCCAGTGATGTCCCCAGATATCTCCTATTTGATCTTCCTTGTTAAAATCAGCTGAAGCTTTATTTTTGGAGCTTCTTGCAGGACTGCTGCTGTAACAGTTAATTCTCCCACGAGTTTGCCCCTCCGTGTGATTATTCCCCAGCCCCAACACAATGCAGGAGCTGCACACAAAAGATCAAAATGATTCCAGCTTGTTTGAGCGATTCAAAAGGGCCTGTGATGCTCCAGACACAAGAGCAGCCATTTAGCAGAGGAGGCTCGGGCTGCACACACATCAAGGTAGATCAAAGGCAGCAGAGGCTGTGCATTGCCTTGGGGCTGGGGACAGGAGGAGAGCACAGGCAGGAAGTGCAGGGAGCAGCACTGGGCGGGGGGGATTTGGTCTTGTTTGGATTTTGTCTGAAGGGCGGCAGCAGCTCGGCAGGGCCCTGCTCCTGTGTACCCCAGCTCAGTGCTGGTGTAAATCAGTGCTGCTACCGGGGAATGACTCCAGGAACAGCTGGACCAGTGTCCCTCCTGCACGTGAATTTCCCCACCTTTTAGGTGAAGAAGTCTGTGATTAAACAGTTATTTGAAAAAAACAAAAAAATAGTTACAGAAGTGACTGGGTTGTTGCTTTTTTAATTGGAGACCTTGTGCTGATTGTTGGAAATGTTTTACAGGACTGAACTGCGGAAGGAAAGAGTAACTGCCATAAAATCCAAAGGTAAGGAACTAATGTTGCGCTACCGAAAATTAAAGTCTTCCTAGTTAGATTTATACCATAGAAGCCCTCCCAGAACAACGTTATGATCTGTATAGAGTACGGAGAAGGGGAAGCATGGGATTTCCCTGTCCCCTGGGGGAGCCAGCAGGGAGCTGAGGAGGACAGACCCAGGGTGGAGAGGAGGAGGAGGAGGTGTTTGTGGGGCGGGTGCTGGGACCTTTGCAGGGTTTATTCAAACACGGGTGAACAGCAGGTGGAGGGAACCTGAAGGAGAAAGGGAAGCCTGCGGTCTTCCTTGGTCTTCCCTGTGCCCTGGGACGTGGGTGGCTGCAGCTGGATGGTTTTGTCTGTGGCCAGGCTGATTTTGTTCTGAATTGGTGTCTGGGCCCTGCGTGTTTTCGCTGCCCGCGCATTCCGGTTCCCCCGTTCCCGCTGCCTGGAGCCCTGCTGCGGGCGCTGGCGGTGCGGAACGGCCCGCTTTCAGAGGTGTGCCGTCGAACTGAGCTACTGGTGCCATCGAGGACGGCTGCTTTGGTGGCACTTGAAAGGCTCCGGCGTCCCCGGCCCCTTTTCTGTCTCGGAGCCGTTCAGCATGGGAGCGAGCGCGGGGCCGGCTCTGATGTTCCCAGCAGAGCGCAGCCCCGCGGCCCGGGGGGCCGGGGATGGAGGATGAAAGGTGCAGCTGCTGCATTTGTAGATAAGGTGTTTGTGGAGCTGGTGCCGTCAGAGGCACCGAAGTGCCTCAAACACGAGCCGCAGTGTCTGCGTGAGCGTGACAGCCTTCCTCCTCCCGCTGGCCGAGCCCTGGGCCTCTGGGTTTGGTGGGAGCGGAGAGCACGGCTCTGTCAGCCACCGCGGCCCTGACTTCGTGTGCTACGCTTCCCGCCCTGTCCTATCCGTGGGTCAAAAGAATTCACATCTCCAGAAATCTCTCAGGCACTCCGAGCTGCCGTGGGGTCCCGCTGCTGTCGGTGAAAGGGTTTGCCGATTCCCAGAGCCTCAGGTTGAAGCCATGTGCTCCACCGAGATCAGGCCTGCCCGGCTCTGATCTGGTCTCAAAGCGCTGATTTTTCACTTGTGACATCATTGCCGTTTTTGTGCCAGCTCGGTGATGTCACGGCCCGCTGGTGACTTCAGCGCAGGGTCAAGCAGTGGGGAGAAAGGGGAAGAGAAGAGACAAAGCTGTGATTCAGGCAGCAGCTGGTCAAGTAAATTGCTTGGAGTGGAAATGTTCTGCCCGGCTACCTTGCGGCACAATGGAGTGGGAGCGCTGAATGAGGCCGCTGTCCGGCACAGCCGCTCCGCTGCCGGACACCGCGCCGGACACGCACACCTGGGGCTGCGGCTCCCAACTCCAGCCCTCGGGACGGGTCCCCCGCTGACAGCTGTGACAAACAGCACGGCCACGGGAAAGGTGTTACACCTCTGCTCTCTGTCTCCTCACCCGCAGCGTTCTGGGGCGAATCTGACGACAGCAGCTCCGAGCTCGAGGCTGCTCTGCGCCCACAGACCCACGGCGCAGATTCAGACGACTTCGATGACTTCTATGACTGAGATTCTCCCACCGGCTTCTGGGAGGGAAGGAACAAACTGTATTTTCTTTTATGCAGTGAGTGTGCCGCGGGCCGAAGCGCTGCTCGTCACTTTATTGGCAAAGAAAACTTAGATAGCAAATAAATAAACATGAAGAGTGCTATCCATTGTCTGCGTGCTCGCTCTGACCTGCAGTGTTTTCCTGCTCTGACAGGGAGCCTGCTGTGTGACAGTCCCCTCCCGAGGCTCGGGATGTCCCGGCACTGGGACTCCAGCGCTAGACGGGCTTTGGGAAGAAGCAGACAAGCATTGTGGGTATGCAGACAGGCACTGCTGGGGCGGGCTGGCATGTTTGATCTTTATCTTCTTCTGCAACAGATCAAGAAGAAGAAATGCATAAAATGTCCATTTGTAATTCAGCACATTTTGGAACAGAGCAGCATTTACATGTGGTGAGCCCCAGTGCTTTCCCGCTTTTCCTTGCTTTGTGAAATCTGTGCTGGCGTTGCTGTGTGGACATCAAGTAATTGGATGACTCCAGGAGCTTCATGCATTTTTAATTTTCTTCTTTTCATTCCTTTTATCTAAAATTAAGTTCATTAAAGATGAGATTTTCTTTGGGAGGGAGAAACCAGGGGGCACGTTAAAGCTGTTCATAAATGGTGACAAGTTCAAAAGAAGAAAGCGGCACCCCAATTAAGCTGTGCTGTGCAGCAGCCCCACGTCTCCCAACACGGCCACCAATCCCTGCACCCCATCCCTCAAAACCCAGCTGGAAATGGGAAAAACATTCAGTTTAGTAAGAGGAACGTGTAGGCCGAGAGCTCAACAGCACAAAATGACTCGCAGAAGGCTTGCTCAGAACCGAGCAGGAGCCATTGGCACAGCCACCTCCTGTGGGTTTCCGTCTGCCAGCGGTGAGGGTGCAGCCTGGAATGTTCTGGGAACTGGGAAATCTGCTGCACCAAGGATGGAGCTGCGTGAGTCTGTGACCAGGGCTGACACCCTGGGAGACTGCTGGGCTCGACTAGAGGACTGCAGCAACTGACAGAGTGAGAGGACACGGTCTTAAGCTGAGTCAAGGGAAAAGGAGGTTGGATATTAGTAAAAAACTTTTTATGGAAAGAGTGATAAAGTACTGGAATGGTCTGCCTGGGGAGGTGGTGGAGTCACCATCCCTGGATGTGTTAAAAAAAAAAGACTGGATGTGGCACTCAGAGCCATGGTTTAGTTGAGGCGGTGTTAGGGCATGGGTTGGACTCGATGGTCTTGAAAGTCTCTTCCAAGCCTGTGATTCTGTGACTAAAGCCGGACTTTACTCAGGGCTTTAATGTCCTTTTTACCACGCTGACTCCCTGTGTGCTCCGGGAGGGACCGCTGCCTGCAGAGGAATCCCTGTGCCGTGGGGTTGGCACAGTGCTCAAGGCCTGGGAGGTGCATGGAGAGGAGGAGCAGCCCCACTGGAAAAACGCAGCAGCCTGCGCCGCCGAGGAACGCTGCCTCAGCGGCGCAGTGTTTGCAGCTCTGAGCTCCTCCTGAGTGACTCCGGGCTGCTGGTGTCAGCCCGCTTTCTGTCTGCTGCATGACACGGGCTGCCTCAGCCCCGACAGCGGCCCGTGACAGCTGACAGATGGCTGCGGAGCCGCGCGCAGGCAATCTCTGCCTCTCGGCGTCGCAGCGATAGCCGGCTTCCTCCGGAGCATTATTTAGGATACTCTTATTGTGCACAGACTCATTAGATGCAAAACGTCCTGCCAGTCAGCTTCCCCCTGCTCCTTCACGGCTGTCACGCCGCAGCCCGGCGCTGGTGGCAGGTGACGCTGACGGACAGGGGGACTGCAGTCAGCGCAGCCCCAGCAGATTCCCATCGGCACGCCACTCATGCGAGGAAAGGGCCCGAGCGGGAAGCCTGGCCCGCTGCTGCCGCGGGTGTGCCGCTCCGTGCTGCGCTCCTGGATGCGCAGCTGCCAGGTGAGAGCCGGGCTCGCGGCCCGGCGCAGCCGCCGCTGCTGCTCAGAACAACTTTTCAAGGAGCTGTCTGCTGCAGTATTAATTTTTCCAGTGCTTGCTTACCCAGGTAATTATGAGATAAGACGATTGCGTTTCATTTGCCTCAGCCAGCCTTCTGTTTTCTCGGGCATTATCAGGAAAACAACTGATTGCTCATCAATACAAACAAAACGCTGGCGCTAAGCTGCCGTGCTCCCTACAAAATTCTGGGAGGAGAAGCGCTACAATAGGAAGCTTCAATCAGGGAATGTTTTGTAAGGAACAGATAAAGGACAATCTTCGGCTGATACCACAGGTGTGGTGCCACTACAAAGTTGCAGGGGAAATTTATTCAAGTCACAGATTTTACTGAGAGGAACGACAACAGAAAACGGCTTAACAGCAGCCGAGTGAGGATAAGAATAATGAGAGACACGATATTGGGTTAATTTGTTCTACAGAGCATTAGCCGGGTACCGTGGCTCCCCAAACGGGCGGCATTGACTCCACAAGCACCGCTGAGATTCTGTTATTTTTGTTAAATAACTGCTCCCCAGCCCCGGCCCCGCGGCCGCCCTGCTAAGGGAGCTGGTGTGCGGCGATGGGACGCGGCAGAGCAAACCCCACCTCGTGTTAATCCCGTTTAATTCCCGGCTGTTTAATTCCATTTTGGCGCCGTCAGACGGCCATAAATTAACAGTATTTGCTTATGCCGCGGGCAGAGCGAGGGGACGGGGCTCTGTGCCTCGTGCCGCTCTCACGCATCACACGGAGCCCTTCCCCACTGGAAGCGTCCCCTCGGAGGGCACAGGGCAGCCGTGCCCTGAATCGCTCCAGTTGTTGCCAAACGCGGGACCAGTCGAAATTGTCTGAAGTCGGGATGTTCTTTAACGTAAGATCTTTGTAGACTTTCACACAGAGACCTAATTAGTGCACCCCTTCCTCAAGGACACCCTGGAACTAGCAGGCTTTAAGGGTGTAGCAAATGCAGATGTTGATGCCTACGTGTACCTTCCTAACTTGGCAAAACACCCCAATTCCGTGTGCCCTACAGCAGAACCGTGTTCGTTGTAACACTAAAATCCACACCCGTAGGTCAAAAAGAGGTGCAGGGCCTCCCCCTGAGCATGTGGGAGAGTTGGCTGTACTTTCATGTGGGAAGTACTGATCAATCCTAAATGAGGGGCTGTGCTCGGTAAATTGCCAGCTCTGGATTTCTGAGTATAAATAATGGTGTTGGAAGTCTGGCTGGTTGTGCTGCATTTAGGGCTGGAATAAATAATCCGTGTCTCTCTTAATTACCGACTTGTTGGGAAACACTGCCGTGTGTTCACAGCCTAAAGCACCCCACAGCAGCACCTCACGCTTGCTTTTTAACAGGGTGCTGAGGGAGGACGATTCTCCTGCTACACCGCTCGTTTAGGCTGTTTCTGAAGGGAAGATCACAAGGAACACTTTTGTGTCTCGGCTGAGCGTGAGGGCGGCAGCTGGGCTGTCTCAGAAGTCAGCCGTCGCTCAGCTTCGCTTTTCCTCCTGCATATCGTTTTTTGTGCCCTCAGGCTTTGCTTTTCCCCTCTGGGTGTCCCTTTCGTGCCCCAGGAGCTGTCCGGACGCGCTTTAGGGGGATCGTCCCCTCACGCCCCCCGCTTCCCCTCAGGCCGCCATCGCTGCGCCCTCAGCCCGCACCCAAGATGGCGGCGGCGGCGCCACGCTCGCGCGCCCCACGTGACCGCCCGCCCCCGCCCGCCGCCCTTCCCGGCGTGCCCCGCGCCGCCCCCCGACCCCGGAAGTGCCGCCGGTGCCTCTCGCCGCGGCCCGTCCCGCGCCCGCCATGGGGGTCCCGGCCTTCTTCCGCTGGCTCAGCCGCAAGTACCCCTCCATCATCGTCAACTGCATCGAGGAGAAGGTGAGCCGGCCGCCCGGCACGGCACCGGGGCTCGGCGGGGCGGGCGCGGGGGCTCGGTGCCGAGAGGCCGCCGTGCCCCCGAGGGCCGCCCCGGGGCCTTTCCAAGGCGGGCGGGTGGCTGGGCTGGGGCTTTGTCTGGCTTTGTTTGGGGTGTTGTTTAGGATTTGGGAAGGCTCGGGGGTTTTGGGGGCTTTTCCCGGGCTCTCCGTGCCGGTGGGAGCGGCGGCGGAGCGGGGGGAGTTCTCCCAGCGGCCGGATCGGTGCGGCGGGCGCGCCGGGGCGCTCCCGGCAGGAACGGGCACGTGGAGGGCCGGGAATGGGCGGCGGGGCCGGGAATGGGAGGAAGGGTGGCAATGGGGCCTCTCCTCGCCCCTGCCCTTCTCCGGCCGGTCCGCTGGAGCCGCGGGGCCTCCGCACGGCCCCGGCTGCCGCCCGCAGCGGGGCGGCCCGTGGCGCTGCCGCAGCGGGGACAGCGGGAGTGCCCGCTCGCTGCTGTTTCTCCGGTGTTTGTCACGCTCCCCGCTGTTCCACAGCTGGCTCTTTGGGGGTCCGAAGCCGCGGGCAGGCTCGCTGGGAGCAGGGCAGCGCTTACGCCGAGCCCGTGCTTGCGCTGCTCGGCGGGAGCAGCCCCGGCGGGGTTTGGCCCGGTGCCGGTGGCTCCCAGGTCAGGATGAACTCGGGTTTGTCCCGGTGCCGGTGGCTCCCAGGTCAGGATGAGCTCCCCGAGCAGGGAGCTGATATTTCCAAAGGCATTCTGTAAGTCTGGCTCTCCATGGCTGCAGCAGCAGCAGCAGGTTTCAGCGAAGGCTCTGGCACAGGGCTCCTCGCTCAGGTGCCTTTCCAGGCAGTGCTGCAGCTGAAGTGATGTTTATTTGGGTTTTTTCGGGCTGGTTCCTCCTTGCGGGCACGGGGGTGGTGTTGTGCCATCCCGGGGGACACACGGGAGGGGACAGGGACCATGTGGGCTCTCCCTTCAGCAGCAAGTTTCGAGCTGGTGGATTTACTGTGCCCTGAGCGCGGCAGGTTCTCCTCCTCAGGCCCAGCTCGAGCCTTCCCGAGGAGGCAAACCCTGCAGTTCTTGCTCCCCGAGCTGCTTTTCCCCTCGGCTTGTCCAGATAATTCGTGTTCTGTTCTGCTGGCCTGTGCTGGCTGCGTTCTGCCCTCCCCTCTCGCAGGTTCGGAGGGCTCAGGGAGCGTGCTGGGTCTGTCTGCTGCTCCTGCCGAGGTGTGCTCACCTTGGGGAGCGTGCTGGGTCTGTCTGCTGCTCCTGCCGAGGTGTGCTCACCTTGGGGAGCGTGCTGGGTCTGCCTGCTGCTCCTGCCGAGGTGTGCTCACCTTGGGGAGCGTGCTGGGTCTGTCTGCTGCTCCTGCCGAGGTGTGCTCACCTTGGGGAGCCCCTGCAAGGGGCTGCAGGGTGGGAGCCCGGCGGAGGAGCTGAGGGACAGCGGGCTGAGCCCTTCCATGTGCGGCTGCACGTGTGCCCTGCCTGCAGCAGGCCCTGCAGCTCTGCTTTTCCAGGACTTTCTGTCTCCCACTTTCAGGCAGGCCCCCTTGAAACCGTGAGCTGCTGCTGTGCTTTGGTCACAGCTGGGATTTCAGGCCCTCTCAGCCAGCTGGGAGGTTTGCTTTACCCATCGCTGCGAGAAGTGAGTTTTTAGTGGGGGATAATTAAGGTCCAAGAATCTGTCTGGGAATTTTTATAGAAAAAAAGGGGGGCTGTAAGCTTAACAGTTTCCCTTAATGCTGAGCTCTAGCAGCACTGGCTCTTCCAGTGTCTGCACCAAACTCCTGGATGTGACCTGTCCTGAGGCTCTGGGAACCTCGGTTTAGGTTCCCTTTAAGATAACCCTTTAAGAGCTGTCATTGAAAAGCAGCCACAATTTAAACAGCAATTACATCTGTAACACTTTGGGGCAGTTCTCTCCAAGAGCAGATTTGCCTTTTTCAGCGCATTTGTAAATGATCTCTGTGTGATCAAAACCAAGGTTTGTGTAGCCCTGGTTTTTCTGATTGTGTGTCCCCTTTTTCAGTCTTTAATAACTGAGCTTGTACCAGCTGAAGTTCTTTATTAAAATAAGTGGAAAGACACAACAAATTCCTTGAGCTGGATTTGCCGTAAGTGAAGTGTCAGCTCCCGCTGTCCTCATCCACATTGCCTTGTTCCCACTCAAGAGCACGTTGCAATTACAGCCAGGACAGCACATGGATAGAGCATATTCATTAACATTTTTTTATATTCAAATCTGGCCATAAATCTGAGAGTGGACTTAGGACAGCAGGGAGAAGCTGTGGTTTGTCTTACTGTCGATGAATTTAAGCTTCTCTCACGATGTAATCAGCTCCGTGTGTGTTTTAGGATTGCTGTAAATCTCTCTAATCAGAAATTTTGTATCTCCCAGTAGCTTGTCTCTTTGAAATATTGAAAAGTTGATCCTTGTTCTCTTACCTTGCTAGATTAATCAGATTTAAGAAAAAGAAATAATCTCCTTCTTAAGCTGAGCAGGAAGAATGAGAGGAAGATCTTGAAGATAATAAAAAATCCAGGAGAGAATATTCTTAATCAAATGGCTAGGAATTAATAAAGCTGCAGCTAAAGTATCATGTTTGAAGGTCTGTTTTCAATGGCTTCAAAAGAGGCCGTGGATGAGGAGTGAGCAGTTTAGTTATATCACAAGAGATATCGCTTCCAGATACTCCAGCCTTCCTTCCACACGGCCGCTGCACGAGAGCCCCGCTGGGTCTGGGGAGGGGGGTCCTTTTCTGCCTCACAGAGCTGGGATTCCTTCTGAATCCCACTTAGCTCGGGACAGAGGGTGGCTGGGATCAGGGAGAGTCCAGGGGGGTAGCCCAGAGGAAGGGACAGTGCTTGCACCCACACTTTGTTTGTGCTGACATTTGAGGGTGTGTCTGGAGAGCAGACGGTGCCTGGGGGTGGCCTCTGTCAGGATAAGTGTGCCAAACGTAAATGCCAAATCAAGACTTCAGAGGGTTCCACTTTGGGGCTGTAATTACCAAATCAAGACTTCAGAGGGTTCCATTTTGGAGGTAAGAAGCCAGCTAGTCCTGCTGCTGCTTTAAAGAGGAAAGTTGTCCAAAGCTGATGGTGTGCTCTGTAAGTTTTGGGTTTTCTTTCCCTCTGAATCCCCATCAGATGTGGGGAACTCGCTCAGGGAGTGCAGGCAGTCTGCAGACAGGAGCTGAGGGGAGGGCTTGGAGCTCCATGTGATGGGAGAGCCAGCACTATCCCGGTTTTCCTCCATCCCAGGCAATCCTGTGACCGCAGCCTTTACCTCACACCATTCCATTCACTTTTAAACTTGGCTTTATGCCCAGCTGTACAGGAGCACAGTTTGTTCCGCCTCTGGGTGTGTTATAACCCATTCCAGCCAGAATTCCTCTGACAATCATCAGGTTTTCCCTTGCTCAGCTGCTGTCTCTTCTGTGCTCTTGGGGTTTAGTCCGTGTGAGTTCCGCCTGTAGCTGGTGGAAGGGAGAACCAGTGTTGTTAATTGCCTTTTGGCCAAACTAACCACAAAACCAAACCACAAACCCAACAGCAACGAAGGCCCAAACAAAACAGACCTGCAGTTATGGTGAGGAAACAGAAGTGCCCGTGCTTGTGGAGGATGTTGAAGAATCTGCTGCTGCAGCAGTCCAGGCACAGAGGTGGCTCTAGGTGGTTTAGGATGAAGAAATAATATGAGATATGGGAACTTCTCTTGTCAGCAGAAATAACTAACTCTGCCATAAGCCACCATCATGTTTTCTGGTTAAAAACAACTATGGAAGGAAGTGCTGTCTAACAGTGAAAAGTGCAGTTGCAGGTAATGTGGGTGCTTATTGCTGTCTTTTTCCTCTGCTGCCACTCAAACCACAGCAGGCTGTCCTGAGTCTGTGCATTAATAGCTGCCAGTAATTAGTGCTGACACCCTTGTCCCCTGTGCTTCCCCAGGCCAAGGAGTGCAACGGTGTCAAGGTGCCCATTGACACCAGCAAGCCCAACCCCAACGAGGTGGAGTTCGACAACCTCTACCTGGACATGAACGGCATCATTCACCCCTGCACACACCCAGAGGACAAGTAAGGCTCTTTGCAGTGACACTTCTCTTTGCTGGCAGCGTTTCAGCCCTTAAGTGGAATGCTCTGCGTTTCAGGCCGGCGCCCAAAAACGAGGATGAGATGATGGTGGCGATTTTTGAGTATATCGACAGGATCTTCAACATTGTGAGGCCGAGGAGGCTCCTTTACATGGCCATAGATGGAGTGGTGAGTAGGGACACTAGTAGGGGTGTCCTGCTGGAGAACCCTCACCTCCCCTCAGGACACAGAATCACCCAGTGCTTTGTGCTGGAAGGGACCTTAAAGATGGCCTGCTTCCAGCCGGGCAGGGACACCTTCCCCTGGCACAGGCTGCTCCATCCCAGCTGCCCAGCAGCAGGTCTGATGAGAGCTCAGCTCTTGGCAGTGGCTTGTGACCCAAAGCAGCTCTCAGGACAGGAGAGATTGTCTGGATGCAAAACGTGACCCCAGCCCTCCTGGACTTCTTTTAGGCTCCGCGTGCCAAAATGAATCAACAGCGCTCCAGGAGATTCAGAGCCTCCAAGGAGGGAATGGAAGCTGCCGAGGAGAAGCAAAAAATCCGACAAGAAATTCTGGCTAAAGGTAGGGCAGCGGCCTCATGGGAGGCTTTTCCACGAGAATCCCCTTGTTTGCTCACCTCTGTGAGGCTTAGGGAGAAGGGCTGTGTGTGCGTTGCTGGGAGAAGGGCAGAACAAACCTGGGGAAAGCTTGGGTCTGTGTTTTCCAAAGTTAAGAACTGAGACAAAACAAAATGTCATCTTTTCTTCTTTGGTCTGCTGCCTGAAATGAGTTTGTGCTGAGTGCTCTTAATTCCTTTTGAAAATAAATTGAACAGAAGAGCAGGGATAGATGCAGTGAGAAACAACCAAAACCCTTCTGGAAGGAAGTACGCGTTTGTAGGGCTTGATGAAAGGAGGATTGAGGCTTAAAAGCAGGGATCAGATGGAAATACTCCTGCACAGAGATAATAAACTGCCAGCAAGGGGAGTTACTTGACAGTGGAAACTCTCAATTCAGCGAGGAAACAAAAGTCAGAGCAACTTTGAGGGTGGTGGTGACCCAGCTGGAGTGAGAGGGGAGTGTGTTGCTGCTGGCTGGGCTTTGAAATCACCTTGCTGAAGTAACACTGTTTGTAAACGTGGTAACACCTGTAGGATGGAGATAACACAGTGGCAAGAGTTGGTGTGGTTTTGTGGGAAATTTATGAAATGAATTGGTTTCAGGGAGTTAGTTATTCCCAGGGGAGCTGTTGGGGGTTTTTCTGTGCAGAAATGTTGGCAGTGGTCCATCTGGGTGTAACTCTGCTCTCTGTTTGTGTCGCTCCAGGTGGCTTTCTGCCTCCGGAGGAGGTGAAGGAGAGGTTTGACAGCAACTGTATCACCCCGGTGAGTGGCCTGGCCCTGAACCCAGCAATTGCAGGGGCTGAACGTTGGTTTAATTCCTTTCCTTCCAACCCTCTGCAGGGAACCGAGTTTATGGACAATCTTGCTAAATGCCTCCGCTATTACATCGCTGACCGCTTGAACAGCGACCCGGGCTGGAAGAACCTGACGGTGAGTTTCCCACTCTCACACTCGAGGGAGATGAAGGAGGTGTTTGGGCTGGGATCCAGTTGAGGAGTAGAAATTGAACAGATTTGGCTCTTGGCCTGGCTGTTAGCAGAGGCCACGTGCACGTCCTGCTGAGGCACGTCCTGAGATCGGTTCCGTGCCGATGGCTCCATCTCCCAGCACCATTTGCTGTCATTTCCTTGCAGGGCTAGCAGCAGGTTTGCTGCTGGAGGCCACAATTCCACCTAATGGGGGACAGGGCTTCAGGAATCATTTTTCTGCTTTTGGGGGCAGTGTGAACATACATTGTAGTTATATCTTTTGCACATTTTGATTCTTTTTCTAATTGCTCTGTCAGCCGGCTGCATTTCCCCTGCTGCTCTAAGGGCAGGCAGTGACAATAACAAGGTGTCGGCTTTCCTGCCTTTCTGGGCTTGCAGGCTGTGCCCGGGCCTTGCCCAGCCCCTGGCTGCCCTGTGTGTGCCAGCCCTGTGCTTGCTGCACACCAGGGGCAGTGCAGGCAGAAATGCAGCTGCCAGTCCTGTGCACACCAGGGGCAGTGCAGGCAGAAATGCAGCTGCCAGCCCTGTGCACACCAGGGGCAGTGCAGGCAGGAGATGCAGCTGCCAGCCCTGTGCACACCAGGGGCAGTGCAGGCAGGAGATGCAGCTGCCAGCCCTGTGCACACCAGGGGCAGTGCAGGCAGGAGATGCAGCTGCCAGCCCTGTGCACACCAGGGGCAGTGCAGGCAGGAGATGCAGCTGCCAGCCCTGTGCCACGAGCTGGCTGTTGAAGTGCTCTCATTAGAGGGCAGTTGGCTCTGCTCGATTCCCCCCTGTCAGACAGGGGTTTAATAGACACTGATTCTCCTCAGGGTGAGGAGGGGGTGATGAGATCTGGGAGTTCTCCTGTGCCCGTTCCATTGCCCTGATAATTTATCAGGACACGTCCAACGCGACGTGATCGCTTCGGTGGAACTTGAATCCGTGTCAGCTTTGGCCTGCAACTGGTAGAGGAGAGTGAAGGTCTCTTCCCTTGCTCCTTGTTTGTAAATAATTTCATCTTAAATCACCATATTTAGCTCGAGCCACAAATTAGAATTTCAAGTATTCATAAGTCAGATGCTGTGTTCCATATATAAGTTACTGGGATTTTTCCTGTGGCAGCATTAATTGTTGCCATGATTTGAATGTTTTTCAGGTTATTTTGTCAGATGCCAGTGCTCCTGGTGAAGGGGAGCATAAAATCATGGATTACATCAGGAGACAAAGAGGTAAAATTCCAATTCATGTGGACATTTTGTTTGAGGTTAGGATATGCTCAGTAATAACTTATTTTGCATAACTTTAACAAAATGTAATTTTCTTTTGTGCAGCTCAGCCAAACCACGACCCAAACACTCACCACTGTCTGTGTGGGGCTGATGGTGAGTTCTCTCTTGCTTGTGCTTCCTGGGCAATCACATAAGCATCTTGCTTGAGGCAGAATCCACTCTGCTTCTAAACATTTATTTTTTAAAGAAAAACAACCCAAAACTTGATGATGTTTATCCTTACTCACATTTTGTTCTTCTCCCTTGCTTGGTAGCTGATCTGATCATGCTTGGCTTAGCTACACACGAACCAAACTTCACCATCATTCGGGAAGAGTTCAAACCAAACAAACCCAAGCCATGTGCTCTCTGTAACCAGATGGGGCATGAGGTTAAGGATTGCCAAGGTCTGCCCAGAGAGAAACAAGGAAAGGTAAGAATTTTGCTATTTCTAGGATTTTTTTTAATCTGCGGTGTATGAGGAGATTCTCAGATTGGTTTTGCTGTTGGTTTTAGCTGAGGCAAGGTGCAAATTGTTGCTGGGAATACCTAGCTTTCCCCTTGGAAGTAAGAATAGAGAAGTGTCATGCCAAGCCTGATATCCACACTTGTGGTGTTTCGTTGTTTGGGGTTTGTCCCGCAAACACCCGGTAACTGAAGAGGCGGGCAAAGCAGCAAACACAGCCTTGGCACAAGGGCTGGGGAGCCTGTGCTTGGGTCTCTCTCAACTCCTCCTGAAGCAAGCCCTGCAGGTGGGGCTGGGGAGGCTCTGGGATGCCCTTGGACCTGATGGCAGCCCCCTCTGCTTTCAGCACGATCAGTTTGCCGACACGCTGCCGGTCTCGGAGCAGGAGTTCATCTTCATCCGCCTGTGTGTCCTGCGAGAGGTGAGCTGCAGCAGCTGCTGCCTGCAAATACCATCCACACCCCGTGCACTGCTCTCTGAGCTCCCTTTGCTTGTGTGTGTATTGCAGTACCTGGAGAGAGAGCTCACCATGGCCAGCCTGCCTTTCACTTT
This sequence comes from Pseudopodoces humilis, assembly GCF_049639895.1. Taxonomy (NCBI): domain Eukaryota; kingdom Metazoa; phylum Chordata; class Aves; order Passeriformes; family Paridae; genus Pseudopodoces; species Pseudopodoces humilis. The sequence continues at coordinate 535,851 of NC_142202.1, forward strand.
CGATTTTGAAAGGAGTGTCGATGACTGGGTCTTCATGTGCTTCTTTGTGGGGAATGACTTCCTCCCCCATCTGCCATCTCTGGAGATCAGGTAGATGAGAATCCATTTTCTCTTCCTGCAAGAACAGCTCCTGTGCTTTTCACTCCCAGGAGTCTCACCCTGTGGTCTGTGTTTAGGGAGGGAGCGATCGATCGCTTGGTTAACATCTATAAAAACGTGGTGCACAAAACCGGGGTGAGAGTTTTCCCTTTTCCTTTCAAAATGCTGGGGCTTTGCCACAGAACGGGCTTGCTTTCAACTCTGTTCTCCTCTGACCTGCAGGGCTACCTGACTGAGAGTGGCTTTGTGAACCTGCAGCGGGTCCAGATGATCATGCTGGCTGTCGGGGAAGTCGAAGACAGTATTTTCAAAAAGAGGAAAGATGACGATGTAATTTTTTTGTTGTTGTCCTGACATTCTTGGAGTTTGGTTTTAATCACTTTTAGCCAGAGACACTCCTTTAAGAGAATAAGAAAAAGGAAAAAAAAAAAACCCCAAATTTTCATTTTCTTTGTTTCAATCTCTGGGGAATTCTTCCAGGCTCAAAAAAAGAACTTTGTGCTTCCAGCTGAGTTTATTTTCCTGGAAATGCCACTTTGATGTTCTAAGTCTACAGTTGGCCCAGGAGTAACAGAATAAGAAATACCCTTCCTAACAATAAAAATAGTTTTCCTATTTCTAAGACTGTAATGTCTCTCTGACATTTGTTTTGGGCAGGGGTCTGCGTGCTTTGACACTGCTGTCACCCCCCGAGTAAGGCTGCAGCTAAATTTAGCAGATCATTGAAATCACTACCAAACTTCTGGGGCTTTGAGCTTTGGGTTTTTCCCCCATAGATTTTCAGGGTAGGGTAGAAAATTCCATCCCATTTCTGTTGGGTTTACAGACACAAGGATTGACCCCTGTCTCAGAACATTCCCTATTAACTTGTGGCACAGTCAGTTGAGGATGATAATGAAACCATTTGCCAAGGAATCTGTGTCCTTGACTGACTTTATTTCCCTTTGTTCTTCATTTAGGATAACTTTAAAAGACGGCAAAAGGAGAAAAGGAAGAGATTGAAGGTAAGTGAATTCCTTATTCAGCGAAGAAACTAGCGAGAATTTAAATGTCTGCTTTAGTTTTGGGATTTTTTTGGCTTGGGAACTGCAGCTGTAATCGTGGTGTTTGCTGGCCTGTGTGTAAACTGTTTCAAAGTTTAAAAAATTTAAATGGGGCTGATTTTTTTATTTTTTTTTTCTATTCAGTATTTGGAAAATGTGCCTCTGTACATTCATTTCCCCGTAACGTTCACCTGGAAACCGTGGGAGAGCCCCACCCCGTGCCGGGGGAGATCGCACAGCTCTTTCAGCAGCCTCCTGTGTTTATCTTGCAGAGGGATCAGCCTTCCTTTATTCCTGGTGGCCAGTTCTCCCCTCAAGCCCTGGGAAATCGATCCAGCCCTCAGGCAATCTGTAACCCTCGACAAGCTGCCTTTGAGATGAGGATGCACGACAGGCAGAACTCTGTGAGTAGATGTTCAGAGGAAGGAAACAATCGCAGCCCCTGCTACTCCAGGCACCTTCTTCTCTGCCTCCTCGAGTTTTCCTGAAAAGCTGATGCCTCAAACATTATTATTCAAGGAAGTGGCTTTTAATAGCTGGTTTTTCTAAGCCTGCTTAGATTGTCTTCTTCGTTTCTGCTTGGAATGATGCTTTTCCCTGGGGAAGGGAGGAACTTGGATGAGGTTTTGGGCAAGGTGTTAGTGAGGGAAAACTGGAAAGAAGTGCTCTGTTGGAAGTTCTGTTAGCTTTAAATAACAATTATGACAAATATTTTCTTTCTGGGTATAAATCTTCATCCAAACACAGCAAACAAATTAAAAGTTCTTTTCATCATAGAGATGTGTGTTCTGTCTCTGAGGTTTAAATACAATGTGCTTTTTCAAGGTATAATTTCTGTCGCTCTTCACTTTTAATGTCAAAACTTTTTTTTTTTTCCCCCTGAGTTACAAAAATCAGTTTCTTTATGGAACAGGAGACATTTCTTTTAGGCTCTAATATTAGATAAATTTGAGAGGAGTTTAAGAGACCAGCTGTGAAAGAACTCGGAGTATTTCTGGCAGTTCTGAGCTGGAAGCACCTTTCTTTCACTAGTGCCACAAAAGGAAGCTGTAACAGCGGCTGCAGTGATGTTCCAGAGCTGGAATATATCCAGAATGGCGTTTTTTTAATCAATCCATGCTGTGTTGTTGATTGCATCCTGTTCTTTCTCAATGCCAGTGCCACCTCTGCTTCTGTGCATCCGTGCCCACCTTTTAACAGGGACGAGGTTTTTCCCTTTCTCCCCTTGCCTTGGATGGGTCACGGCTTGTGCAGCTTTTGCCTGGAGTTTTTTTGGAGCTGAAGAGAAGGCCTGTGATTATCACAGAGCTGTTAATTTTAACTTCAGTTTTAAAAGCCTAATAAATCCTCCTCTTCCCCCGCTTCCCCTATTTATCTGTAATAATTCTGACCCTAGACAACGGCAGCGTCTCCGAACACCAGCCTGACTCCTGATGGCAGCCCGTCCCTGGGAGCAGGAATTAAGAGGAAAGCTGAGGACAGTGACAGTGAACCTGAGCCAGAGGATAATATCAGGTGAATCCATTTTTTGTGGCACTTTGTTAGCAAATTGCCGAGATAGATGCAGCCTAATTAATGCCATTTAGCTCAGTGCAGCGCTGCCTTCGGATGCTTTTCTGTGATCTTTTTATCCAGCGGTAATTAATGTGTGGAGGGTGAGGATATCCAGTAAATTCCAGTGAGCTGGGTGAGCTCTGGCTGCTCCAGCTAAGTGTCCAGATTAGTATGCGTGCAGGTTTGCAGCCTGCGAGCCTCCGCTCCCTCCGAGACCGGCTTGGCGAGACATGCCCTGCTTATGTGAGCGGAATGCTCTGCTCCTGCAGCCTGGCAGCCCGAAGCCCTGCGTGCTCCTGGGCTCCTCCACCTCTGCCTTCTTGCACTGGCTCGGGAGGGCTGAGCCTGGCACGGCTGAGGCAGGAATTTTCTGGGAATTGGCCACCAGGGAGCCTGCGCTGCCCGAGGGTTTCAGTGGAGCTCTCGCTGTTGGAGTCGAGGTGAAGGCCCTGGCAGCAGCTCTTCTGAGAAGTGCAGCCACGGGGGTTTGTTTCCTGTGGAGTCACACCAGGGGTGGACGTGGGGAAGCACTCGGGGTTCTTTCCCTGCGGAGTTCTGGTCGCAGTCATCACAGTGTATTTGTGACACGTGGCCCATCAGCTCTTCCAATATCGCAATTCTTGCTCTCGTTCTTATTTTCTGTCCTGTGTGTGTCTATATCTCAATGAACTGGCTTATTTTTTTTAATTGGGCAAGCAGAATTTTTATATAAAATCATAAATTTTATGGATAAGTGATTCCATCTGATTTCCATCCAAGTGTTAGCAGAGCTGCTAAAAGAAGCTTGAACAGTATGAATGAACTGTGGTGATTCACGAGCAGCAGTGGTTCTGACGGGGTTGGTAATGCCAAGGAAAAGGATGTGCTACATTCAACCACAGTTTTTTAAGCTTTTGTAGCTCAGAATATTTTTTCGTGTTCTTTTCTGAGTGGAAATTAACTCTGTGCTTGCCACTGTAAATATAAAGAGCTGCATTGATGTCCTAGATACAACCACCACGCTGCTTGTGAGAATATAGGCTGTATTTGGAATGACTCTGAAACCAGAACAAATTGTTGCAGTCGGCTACAGATGGGTTTTATCTCACAGAAAAGTGGTTTGAATTTATGCAAGTGTCTGTCTGCCAGGCAGCTCAGAGCCTGCAGATGTTCTTGACTCCATCCCTCAAGCCTTCAGTGCCAGGAGATCTGTCCTTGCTCACCTGCTTTTCTGGAAAACTTGAAGGCATCTCTTGGCTTCCCTGCCTGCTCATCAGCGTGAATCATCTCGGAAGGGTTTAGGAAGCGTCCTGAGCAACTGTCTGGAGGCAAGGGTTGTGCATCCTGCAAGGAATCATAAGTGGATCGTGGCTCTCTCCTAGAGCTCCATACACAGGATTTAGGGCTCTGGCAGACTCTGACCAGTGTCAGCTTAAGGAGACTTCTTGGAGTGGTTTGGGGTAGAATTCTGCGTAAGAGAAGGAATCATGATTGAGGCATGGTGTGGTTTGAGCAGTTTGGGCCTTTGCTGACGTGATGCAGCCGAGCCGAAGGGTGCAGCTGCCCGTGTGTGAAAGAGGAGCCGGGGTTTGTTTTCCCTGCCCCGTCTGCGGACAGACGTGAGGGGGAGCTGTGTGAAGGAAGGAGGGACTGTGGCTGAGGTGGCTCCTGCGCTCCCAGTGTCCCCCTCTGGCCCTGGAAAATCCTGGTCTCTCAGGACCGAGTGTTTGCTTGCCTTTGTATTTGGGGTAGCAGGAAAGCTCTGTCAGCTCTGCCAGCAGTCACGTTTCACTGTTGCTGCCGAGCACCACATTTCCTGCTTTCATTGAAACGTGTACAAACGGCAGCTGGTGGCTGCGTCTCCCACTGTAATTCAGACTGTCAAGGTGCCCATCCGTGTGAAAATCCATGTGTTGTGTTGCAGGCTGTGGGAAACTGGCTGGAAGCAGCGCTACTATAAAAACAAATTCGACGTGGACGCGTCGGACGAGAAATTCCGTCGCAAGGTTGTGCAGTCCTACGTGGAAGGCCTTTGCTGGGTTCTCAGATATTATTACCAGGTACCCAAAGTTTCCTGCCTGAATGTGTTTCGGTCCTGTTTCAGCTCCTTTTGGAAAAGCTGTGGGGTTTTTTTGGAGGTGCAAAACAAACGTGTGCCCGTTCTGTTTGCCACTGGGGGTGCGGATGCAGTTTCACCATCCCCGGAGCTGCCGAGGGAACGGCCAGACGTGGCACTCAGTGCTCTGATCTGCTTGGCAAGGTGGTGTTTGCTCACAGGCTTGGGCCCTGATCTCAGGGGTCTTTCCCAGCCTCAGTGGTTCTGGTTCTCAGGTGCAGTAGCAGCGCTTGTTGGTGCACTGCTGTTTTCCCTTGCCCACAAACAGTGACATTGCGGGTGACTAAATGAGAGAGCCAAGGACAAAGCCTGTGAAATGCCAGCAAGAATTGGCGAGGGACAGAGCTGTCAGTCTCCTCCTAGATTGTGGTGCTGCTCCATGAAGTGTGTTGTGATTGAAGTAATCTGTATCCGATTTAAATCTGTTGATAATTGAGATGTCAGATTGGCAAGAGATTAGTGAGCCATGCTGGGGTTGGTTGCACTGATGGCTAATAAGGAGCTCCGTGCCCTGAAGGCAAAGTCAGTCAGCCTGGCTGTGTGACCTGGGAGCACAATGTGCTCCAGCCATGGAGTTTGTCTGTCTCAGCAGGAATTTGGAGCTTCCACACGGGGCCGTGTTCCCAAAACTTCCTGTTTTTCCTCGGTGGCTGCCAGCTGTCCAGCTGGGAGCACAGGCAGGGCAGATACCCCACGTGCCTACAAAACACAGTTTACAGTAGGTTTTTTCACTCCCCCCCCCCTTGGAACAAAATGGGAATGTGTGCCTTTCCCTCCTGCTCCAACCATTCCTTGAGTTTGTGCTCTGGCTCATGTGTTACGGGGGGATGAAAATCATCGAGCTGAAGGTTTGCAAGTTGTGGTGCAGCTGGTCTGGAGGACAGCTGAGTTCCCCACGTCCTCGTGTGCATGACCTCCTTTTGCAAAGAACAAGATGTCACCTGGATGCCTGGAGAGGTGGGAATTCCCAGGAATTCCGTGGGCTTTTAACCATGCCAGGGTATTTTCCCGCAGCTCTACGTGCCCGTCTGCCTGGCGGGCTGGAAATGAGCCTTCAGGTGAGCTGTAGGTAAGAGTGTCCCCTCCAGTGGTACCAGAGCACAAAACCATCCCAGTCTGTTGTGTGGGGATGGAGCAGCTGGAAAATCGCTCCCTGTCCATATGGAAATGGGCAGGGGGGACTTCAAAATAGGTTTGCTTGAGGATCTTTGTTGGGCCTTTTTTCTTTTCCCCATCATAAAAATGGACTCCAGTAGCTACAGCTGGCTGTCCACAGAACTTGTGCCTTTCTATTCCTACTGAAAGCTAATAATGCAGGGCATGTCCCACTAGAGGGAACATCTGTTTGGAGAGGGGGGGGGGGAAAAAAAATGATGGCAATCCACCTGGCTTTTGAAACATTCTGAGTCTGTCTGAAGGACTGCGGCGAATAATCATAGGTGCTGTAATTTGGTAGCAAAAATATCACTGGAGGAGCCTCGTTGACATTTAATTGTTCAGAACTGGAAGTCAAAACCGTAGTGGGCTTTTGTTTCAAGTGGTGCTGCTAAGAAAAATAGCTGAGGAGGTGAAAGCTTGACTTGGGCCCTCAGGAGCCACGTTTCCTTCGCGAGGTGCACGGTGTTCTGGTGTGTTTTGAGTTTCTTGGCTCCCTCCTCTCCGAGGACACGCTTTGTGTGTTCCCCGCTGCCGGAGGCCGGGGAAGGAGAGGGGAGGAGCAAAGCGCTGCCCCGGGTGTGCAGTGGTGCTGGTGCTGGAGGGAGAAGCACCAGTGAAAGGCAGAATGCTTCTCAGCACAGCTGCAGCAAATGCTCTGCAGGTTTGCCCAGCCAGCAGGGCGTGCTGGGGGTGCCTGCCCCCGCGCCTCCCCGGCCTACGGCGGCATTTTGCCGTGGGAAGCAGGAGTGGAAACTGCTCTCTGCCGTGTTGGCATGTCTGCTGACTGGGCTGCTTGATTTTAATCTGCTGTTCCATCTGACTCTGTGTCTCTCCCCTCCCTGCCCCAGGGCTGTGCATCCTGGAACTGGTATTACCCTTTCCACTACGCTCCCTTTGCCTCGGACTTCGAGGGCATTGCGGACATGCCTTCGGACTTTGAGAAGGGCTCCAAACCGGTAGGGCTCCTGATTTATCCCTTCACCCACTGCCGATCTGCCCTCCCATTCCAAGTGTCCCACACCTGCTTGGCTGCTCTCTCCCAACAGTTCAAGCCTCTGGAACAGCTGATGGGGGTGTTCCCGGCCGCCAGTGGGAACTTCCTGCCGCCGACCTGGAGGAAGCTGATGACAGACCCGGTGAGAATCCCTCAGCTCACCTTGCAGTGCCGTGAGCAGGACCTGCTGCTCCTCACTTCGGGCAGGGGAAATGCTGCAGAGCGGGAGGGAAAGGTTTTGTGAGATTGCAGTGGTTCTTCAAAATCCTTGGAAGTGATTTCTTGGAATTCTGATGACATTTCCCAGCCCTCTTGCACTTCCAGTGGTTTTGTTTCTTACAGAAATCATCCAAAACTCACCTGGGGAGCAGGTAACTTACTCTAATTAGCTCTCCTCCTTATCCTAATTTTTCTCTCCTCCTTAACTTCTTACTTTAAATCTCTGAGTAATGCCCATCCTCACTTTGGGTTTAACTGGCTTTTAATGAATTTTTGGTCCTGTTAGCAGAGACCTTTGTGTTTGGCACCACGTGACATTCTGAGCCCGTGTCAAAGTTGGCTTGAAGGGTGATCTTTGTTTTCTAATTCCAGGAATCAAGCATCATTGACTTCTACCCTGAAGATTTTGCTATTGATTTGAATGGGAAGAAGTATGCTTGGCAAGGTGAAACTTCATATTTTGTTGTTGTTTTTTTTTTTTTAATTTTTAGACATTTGTCTTAAAAACCTGTAAAAATAGAAAGAAATTGGAAAATTTTGTCAGTGAGAAAACACTGCAGCGAGTCACAAAGGTAACTTGTGGTTCTTCTTGTGGAGACAAGTGTTTTACAGCAGGTGTATTTTTGAAAAGAAATTAGTATGAAGAGCAAATTATGGTTCAGTAACTGGTTTTGGATTGGCAATGCTTATTGGTAATTTCAGCAGGCATTCTAGATTTGTTCATTTGTCCTGAGCTAGATTAATCATTCTTCTGTTTTTATCAGCCTCAGTGTGTAATTGTCTTTCGTCTCCTTTGCATTTAATTAATGGATCTTGTTCTGCTCAATCAGTGGCTCATTAGTACTGTGCCAGAAATACCTTGGGGAATATAGAAATATTTTGGAGCACACAAAGAATGGAAAAAGAGCTACAGCATTTATGCAGCTTTCCCTTTCTTTAGAGAATATTAATTCCCAAGGTCTGCCAGACTGTGGCTGGGTGTAATTTACACTGCAGGTAAAGTTTGAGGTTTTCAGCGTGAGTGCAACAGGTTTTGTTTGAATAAAGCCACAGAAAGATCTGACTTCAGAATCATGGTGCTCTAGCTCTTTCTTGGCTAGGGGATCTTTCCAGAGCTTGCCGTGCTGGTGTCTGGTTTTGGGGATGTTGTGTGTTTGTTCAACAAGTGTGAGGAAACACTGGCTTGGTTTCTCCAGGTGTGGCCTTGTTGCCCTTCGTGGATGAGCGACGCCTCAGAGCTGCCCTGGAGGAAGTGTACCCTGACCTCACTCCCGAAGAGAGTAAGAACTGGGGTGTTTTGTTAGGGAATTGGGGTGTTTTGTTAGGGAATTGAGGTGTTTTGTTGGAGAATTGGGGTGTTTTGTTGGAGAATTGGGGTGTTTTGTTGGAGAATTGGGGTGTTTTGTTGGAGAATTGGGGTGTTTTGTTGGAGAATTGGGGTGTTTTGTTAGGAAATTGGGGTGTTTTGTTAGGGAATTGAGGTGTTTTGTTGGAGAATTGGGGTGTTTTGTTGGAGAATTGGGGTGTTTTGTTGGAGAATTGGGGTGTTTTGTTAGGAAATTGGGGTGTTTTGTTGGAGAATTGGGGTGTTTTGTTGGAGAATTGGGGTGTTTTGTTGGAGAATTGGGGTGTTTTGTTGGGGAATTGGGGTGTTTTGTTGGAGAATTGGGGTGTTTTGTTGGAGAATTGAGGTGCTTTGTTGGCACCTATGAATTTCACCATAAATGAACACGGTGTCCTCGAAGTTTGCTTGGTTTGAGTTTATGGCAGCCCCTTCCTCAGGGGGGGCTGCTGGCAATCAGAGCGATCCTCAGCGGATTGGTTTTGTTACACTTGTTCATCTTACAAAGGCCAGTGTTTGTTTCTGCGCTGTACAGAAATAACATCTGCTTCCTGGGGGTAACCTGTGGAGCTGTGGGGGGTTTGGGGTTGGTTTTTATCAGTTCTGATGTATCTGCAGTGTTACTCTGTTCTAAATTCAGCCTTTCTCCTCCAAACACAAGATTCCCATTATTTCACTGTCCTTGGGACCGGGCACGTCCTGCTCTGGGCAGACACCGTCTTTGCCGTGTTCTTAGGGAGCAGTCCTTGCTCCTAAATCCCAGGGAGCAGTCAAAGCTCGCTCCTAAATCCCAGGGAGCAGTCAAAGCTCGCTCCTAAATCCCAGGGAGCAGTCAAAGCTCGCTCCTAAATCCCAGGGAGCCTTGCCTGGTGTGGAGTGTCACCGGGAGAGCGCTGCTGGTTCGCTGCGTTCCTTCCTTCGCTCTCCCCCTGAGCTCTGGCCCCGTTTCCACCCTGCAGGCAGGAGGAACAGCCTGGGCGGTGACGTTCTCTTTGTGGGGAAGCACCATCCCCTGTGTGACTTCATCGTGGAGCAGTACAAGAGCAAGAGCGGCGAGGTGGGTGACGCTTGCTGGGCGGGAGCGGCGAGGGCAGGGCGCAGCTGAACACCCCTTCCTCCGCAGGCAGTGGACATCCCGCCGGAGCTGTGCCACGGCATCCAGGGAAAGCTCACCCTGAACGACAACGCCGTCCTCCCAGACCAGTGAGTGTCCCCTCTGAAGGGCTGCCTCCTGCACTCGGGGCGGCTGCAATGTGCCGTGCCCACGAGGAGCGAGTTACGGCTCCCGGCACGGCCACGCCTGCGCCGCTGAGGCTTCAGAGCAGCCTGTGTTACCTGCAGCGAGCGAAACCTGCATTCCTCTGGCCCCATCTCTTTAACCTCTCAGCCCGGCTTTTAAAGCACTCCAGTGCTTTTGTTTATTTGCTGAGGAATGTTTGTTTGTTTGTCGCTCCGCCTGTGGAAGGCTGCTGTTTATGCGTTCAGTTATTGTTTTATGAGGTGAACAAGGCCTGGGTGATAAAAGCGGTAGTGCTCAGTGGCCTTGCTCAGCAGGGTCACATTTTGGCCTCTCTGCTTCTGTGTGGATGTTAATGTGGGCTGGTGTGACTTCCCATTAGTGCACGTTGCCTGAAAACCCCAAAACTCTGCTTTTTATATGCTAATCTGCATTACATCAGAGAAAAATCCAGGCACCGATAGCTTAGACGTCTTTTGGCTCTGTCCACTTAGTCTGCAGCACTAAAACCAGGGCTGCTCCCAGCTACACATACTAAGAACACTCACATTTTTAGTCTTGTAGAGAATGCATGCAGCCTGGGGAATGATCAGCGTAATCTTCAGCTTGTAGGGGACACCCTCGTTTCTCTGACTGTACAGGGACACAAGCAGGTGTTCAGTGCCCCGTTTGCTTCAAGTGCACAAACACTGGTTTGTTTGGACAGAAAATGGGTATTTCTCCATTCTTGTCATGGTTGTGAAGAACATCACCAAGTCAGAGTTGTTCTTGGAGGGAACAGGGGGAAGAAACCTCTTCTGGCCTCGCCTTCCCGGGACAGACCCTAGAGAATCCCCACACTTCAGCTGCAGAACAGGTGGCATTAAGAAATAAGGATTCAGTCAGTCCAGTGCTTATGGAAGCACTAGGTTTAGGGGAAAAGCAGGTTAACTTTGAAATGAATGTTTTGCAGGCTTAGTTGGCAGAGCAGCAGGTGGTGAGGTGAGGAGAGGAGAGGAGTGTGTTCCCTGGTGTTTTGACAGAGGTTTTTCCCTTCACCAGGGTGGTGCAGTCTCCTGTTCCCATGCTGCGGGACCTGACACAGAACTCTGCAGTCAGGTCAGTAAACTCTGGGCTTTCCTGCAAGGCTGTGCAACTCAAAACACTGCAAACCTCTTGTGATCTGTGCAGTTTTTATCTCCAGAGAGGCACAGCTTGGTTCCAGCAGCACAGCTGTGCAGAGCGGTGGGAGGTGATGCTGAGTTATGCTTTGTCGGGACGCTGCAGGAAGGATGTCCTGAATGGGGATGTAGTTCCTGTGGGTGATGAGTTAAAGGAAGGGTTTGGCTTTTCCATCTGCCGCTGTCACATTGTTCTGTGCCATCCCCTGTTCCTGTGTCACAAGGGTTTTTCCCCCTGTCTTTGGAGGTGGTACGAGCAGTCAGGGCGCCGCTCCTCAGGCTGTGTCACTCGGGATGAGTGTTCCACAGAACCATTATTCTCTTTCCTCGTGGCCTCATTCTTCCTTGGGCCTGGAAAACACGAGTTCCAGCAGGAAGAGTGAGATTATTCTGCTCATCTGTTTGCTTTTAGATTTCACGGTAATAAAGCAGTGATTACCGTTTCATTTTGTTTCCATTATGCGATGAACCTAATCCTCAAACACTTTGTTCCAGCATCTCATTCAAAGACCCACAATTTGCTGAAGACTTTGTTTTCAAGGCTACAGTGTTACCTGGGGCAAAGTAAGTGTCAGCTTTCAAATCATTCAATTCGGATTTATCCGTCTGTGTATTTGCTCCGATAAGTATTTATGGAACTGTTCTTACTGCTCAGGAAACCTGCTCCAGTTCTGAAGCCAGGAGACTGGGAAAAAACCAACAATGATGGCAGGCCTTGGAGACCACAGCTGGGCTTTAACAGGGACAGGAAACCGGTGCATTTGGACCAGTCAGCGTTCAGAACCTTGGGGTAAGGCCGTGGGCTTGCTGCTGCCTCGCTGGGGTGACTGCCCTCCTTTTCCCTTTTCAAATTAAAAAAAAAGAAAGGGATGGGCATGGAGTGCCCAAGCCCAGGTGCTGGTTTTCCATGTTGGACACCTCAGCCTGTGAGATTTAAATTCCACGTTGCTGAAAACATTGCAGTGATTTTGCAGTAACGCCTTGTTCGCTTTTTGATTTATTTTTTTTTTTTTTTCCCCTCCTAAATAGTTCTAAGTCACTTCCCTGTTGTTTGGGGTTTTTTAAAACTTGCTTGTCGTATGGAGGTACAATGAGAACGTTGTGCACATGTGATAATTAAGACTGCTAATGAAGACAGGAATGTCTTTTAAGCTTTTATAAACGAAGAAGCTTTAAAAATTAAATGGGTTTCCATACTGGGGGGAGTGCGAGGAGCCATACATTTATCAGAGCCAGAGAAGAGACTGTGTTTTAAAGGAGAGTGGCAGATGAGGTTAAACTCTGGAGTGTCTCCTTAGGAAGAGAAAATACCTTTGGCTGTGGGGGGCTGCAGGAAGGAAAAGCAGGGCTGTCCTGGGGCTGTGTTTGAGAGCCCTGCTGCACATCACAGTCACGGTGAAAAGTGCAGCTGTGCCCTTGGGAACCCGAGCATTTCCTGGGAGCGGTTCCCCAGACCCTTGTGTGTGTGTGTGTGTGTGTTTTGGGCTGGGCTGGGGGCAGCTGCAGCTCTCCACAGCACACTGAGCTGCTCCCTGGCCGTTTCTCCCCGTGGCAGGCACACGATGCCGAGGGACAGGGCCATGCCCGGGATGTACCCCAACGCCGTGCCGCTCGGAGCCTACGGCAGCCCCTACGCCAGGCCCCTCATGGGCAGCCAGCAGCAGATCCCCAAACTGCTGTCAAGTAAGTGCCCTCTGCTTCCTGCTTCTCACAGCTGCCTCGGGCCAAGCAGCCTCTCTCTTCATCTGCTTCACTTACTTATCTGTGCTGAAATACGGTCTGGGAAGAGGAGCGTGGGCAGTGGGAAGGCAGAGATACCAGACCGGCATCGTGGTTTCAGATTCATCTCCAGAAAGAGAATATTTACGTGGTTTCAGGGAGGTTTTTGGGAGCCCAGCAGTGCTGCTGTTCCTGCTGAGGCCTGCTGTGCTGTGGGAAAGGCTCCAAAGAGCTCTGTCTGTCCCACGGCCCCGGAGCTGATCCTGCCAAGGAGGCGCCTGCCCAGCTCCCGTCCTCGTGGCACCCGCGCCCCTTGTGCTGAGCAGGCAGCACCCTGCAGGCTGATACACCCCCAGTGCCGTAGACTGCTTCTAACTGAGGAGGCTCAGAGCCACTGCTGCAGGAGAAACCCCAGTCCATCTGTTGGCCTTGGAAAACTGTCTGGAGGCTTTTCTTGACGCGGGCCTGCCTCCCCCTCGGAGCGCCGCAGCCGTGCCCGCTCGCCGTTCTGCAGGTGTGCCTGGCAAACCTCAGAGCAATTGCTTGGGCTTTCCTTGCCTCCTGCCTGTGCTGCCTTCCCCGGGAGGCAGAGGCTGCGGTGCTGCTGGTGTGTGGAGCAGCAGGCAGAGGAGCCAGGCGGAGCTGCCTGGCCGAGGCTCCCTCAACCGCGCGGGCTCCGCGCTCTCCGGAGCCGCTCCTGGCACCCTGCTCTCGTGGGACACCGCAGTGCTGCACGCTGCAGACGTGTTCTCTGGCCCTTCACTGGCCTGTGTTCCTCCTCCTCCTCCTCTGCCGAGACACCGAGCTGCCCTAGGAGGTTAGACTTTCACTTCTCATTTGCGCTGGCTGCGGCGTGAAGGCTTTGCAACTGATAGCTCGACTTCGAGTTTGGAGATGGGTACTTTCAGTGCCTCGTTATTTGGGGCCCGAGGACAGCTCGCGTCCATCAGGAGGATGGATCAAACAGCATGAGGGCTGTGTTGCTCCCTAGAACCATTCCCAAAACCCATCCTGCTGCCTGGCTGGAGGGTCAGCCCCCAGCCCAGCCCGCCTGGGACTGTGCATGCCGAACGAACCACGTGTGCCTCAACTCCTCCTCTACCAGCTAGAGTCAGACTGGCTAAACCCGGGTTAGAAGAACACCTCCAGGTGGCGTAGCCCCAGATTTCTGCTGGGATTGGCCTTTTGGATGTTTGCCTGCCCAAGGACCCTAACACACGCAGGATTACGGGTTGTGTGGGTGCGGCGCTGTGGAGATGAGGAGTGCCAGCAGCTCCCCAGAGCCCGCTGCAGTGAGGCTCCTGCACGCTGTGGCTGGGAATCCACGGGCGCTCAGGCCAGTCCCCAGTGGTGTTCTGCTCAGTGTCCCTGGAGCTGCTCCAGGTCCAGCAGCGCAGCCATCTTCTTCCCTTCTGTGGTCACCCTCCGGTCCCCGAGCGCCTCCAGCAAAGCACCGGCACCCTCAGCGGAACATCCACTCGGGAGAAGCGGGAATGCCTCTCGGATGGCAGACACAAGGTTCTCCCCAGTGTGCCAGCTGTGAGAGAGCCGTGGCTGGGCTGGGCAGCACGTGGAACCCCCAGGTTCGGTGGGGCCGGTGCAGAGCAGCTTTCCACCCGCAGAGTGCCCTCTCCGTGGGCATGCCGCAGGCAAATCAGCCTCCGGGAGGGCGCCGCGGCCAAGCCGGGAGCCATCTCCTCCTCTGGAGGCTGGGGGTGTTCCTCACGGTGCTCCCTGATTTGCCTTGGATGTGCCAATTTTCAGCTGATGAATAATTGTCTGTGCTGATAACTTGGGGAGTCAAGTGCAGGGTGGCAGCGCCCTGGGAATGGCAGCTTTGGCTCCTGCGGCGCAGGACATCTGATTTATGACTCGTGAGGCGGGCAGTAAACTTGTCAATTAGCTGCCTTGGAAAAGCCATTTTGATTAGTGCAATCAGTAAACACAAAATCTTCTCTTTGATTGCCACCCTGATTAGATAAATTGTTACTTGAGGAGCTGCTAGGCAAGGCAGTTTCTTTGGCCTCATAGCTCTGGGAAATGCCTAAGTTTTGCAGCCTGAAGAAAATGTTAATTGTCATTCCTTCTCCCGCTCTGTACCTCTGTGAAGTGCAATTCACTGCTCCAGACTCTCTCCCTCCGAGGTTATTCCTACAAATGAGTAGGGGGGCATGTAAATGTTTTGGTGATGGTTTCATTGAAGTCTTGCTCAGACTGAGCTGCAGAAAGGTGTGGTTACGGCAGGAGAGCTGGCTCCTTGCTCCCACCGAGAGGAAGGGGCTGGATACAAGATGTTGTCTGTGTTTCTGTGCTGCTGCTGTCTGTGAAACTTGGAAATGATCAGAAACAGAATCAGTTTAGGATATTTTGGACTGAAAGCTGTGCGACTCAGGGGCTGTCCCAAGCCTGCTTTGAAACATTTTAAAACATTCCAGTTGACAAATTGCACATTTTCCCCTAAAGCGGCATTGCGGGTTCCGTTGGCCTGCCCTTGTATTCCAGAATCCAGGCTTTGTGTGGGTGCAGCCTGTTCGGGCAGGGAAAAGCCCTCGAGGTTCCCAGGCTGATCAGCAGGGAAGTGCCACTTCCCCACCCTCAGCCCTGGCCTGCTTCGGGCTGGAAATGGGCTGGAAGAGAGGAGCTGGGTTGGTAACGGGCTGTGTGGGACCAGGCTCACATCCCTGGTGCTGGATGGAGCTGTGTGTCCAGGTGTAAAGCTGAATAAATGTCCCTGCATGGGGGATCAATGAGGAATTACGGGCTGGCTTTGCCCAGCAGGCTCCCAGGAAGAGCAGAGCTGCCGGGGCTGGGAATTCATTGGGTGTTCTCTTCGCTGGGGCTGCCACAGACAGCCCAGGCAGAGCTGGCAGAGAGGCACAGACTCGTTTATTTTGTGTCAGTGGCAGGGTGTCGGTGTGCCGCCCATTATCCAGCTGCTGGAACCAGCTGTTGGAATTAGGTCCCACTTGAAGGCCATTGAAAGCCATCAAAGGTGTCAGTGAAACCGGAGCTTTTGATTGACGCTGGCCCCGGGGGCTGCCTGGCTGCTATTGAGGAGCTGCTGCTGCTTTTATCCTGTTTGCTGACCAGGTTATTTAGAGGGACAACAAGCGTTTAATTGCGGCCCCGTTAGGGCAGCGTTGCTCCTGCCTCGCCTTTGTGCAGGGCTGGTTTGGGTGGCACAAACAATGGGCGAGTGGGTGGTCTCCTGCACGCCAGCTCTGGGGCTCTGGCCGAGGGTTTACCCAAAAGGGCTTAATTCAGTCTGATTCCATTCTCCGAGAGCATCATTAACAGGTTTTTATTAGTGTGTTATGGCTGCCCACGGTAACTTGTACTACCTTTAGTGATAATGTAGTTATATTTTATCTTAATGAATTCTTCATCCTTTGCATCCTAAATGTAACTGCATTTACCTAAACGTGAGAAAAACAGAATCCTCCACTTTATTCCGTGCTCTGGCCATTGTTCTGGTTGCCTTTATGGAATGGCTTAGCCCAGGCAGAGGGAAACTGGCCCATGTTTTGACTTTGTTGGTCACAAACACGGTGTGTGGTGGGTGTGTATTTGAGTGCCTGTGGTTTTTATACAGTAATGAACGTACTGGTAAGAGATACAAATACTAAATGGAATTGTTAGGGTGGCAGGCAAGGTTTTGCATCTTCAAGTATTCAAGAGGAGGCACCTGTGAAGCATCTGAGCACGAACCAACACCAGCTCTAGCAATTACAATTCCTAATTCTCTGTTACCAGGCTGATTGGAGGTGCTGGAGCCAAACCAAGCTGGCAGCAGGACTGTGTCTGAGCCGGCAGCAGGAGTGGGTCAGGGTGTGTCTGTGGCACATCCAGCCTCAGCTGGGCTGTTGTGGCAGCCCTGGGGCTCACAGAGGGACCAGCACAGCTCCTGGGCTGTTGTGGCTCACAGAGGGACCAGCACAGCTCCTGGGCTGTTGTGGCAGCCCTGGGGCTCACAGAGGGACCAGCACAGCTCCTGGGCTGTTGTGGCTCACAGAGGGACCAGCACAGCTCCCAGGCTGCCCTTGCTCTCTCTCTCACTTTGCCATCTCTCTTTGCCCTCCAGATCTGCGGCCCCAGGAGTCCTGGCGAGGTCCCACGCCCTTGTTCCAGCAGACACCACAAAGGTAAGGCGGGAGGGATGTGAAACCTGCCTGGGAAGGGTGGGTTGGGCTCTGCCAGCCTTCCTGGTGTTCGGTTTTCCCTTCCCTGTGTGGAGGATTGTGGTTTGAAATTGTGGGAAGGATGCTGTACGGCAGGTTTTCTGAGATAATTTAATGTCCATGATTTACTGATGTTTTGAGAGCCCACTACGTGGGCTTCTTCCTTGAAAAGGCTGGAGTACTTTGTATTAAAAAAAAAGGAGGGAAAAACACTTTCCATTAAAACTCAGGCTTCAAAATTAACTTTACTGTTGGTGCTTTGGTACCGTTCTTGGTTCTTTGGCCTTTATCTTATTGAGGCTTTTGAGATACTATGAAATTGAACAGAGAGAGCTTAAAACTGCATTAGATTTTGGACAGGCTAAACAAATTTCTTTTTAGGAGGGCTGTGGAGCTTAATGAGGCATAACTAATGGTGTTCCACTTTTATCATTCCTGCGCCGCAGCCGCAGCATTAGCACAGACCAGCCATTGATTCTTGCTACAAACCTCTTGAAGTCCTAATCAGCTTCTTTGGTACAAGTTTTTCAGGCCTGACAAGCCCATTGTAGGGCAGTGTCACTGTAGGTCAGTAGTTATTAGTTGCCACTGAAAACAGTTTCTTTAACTACTTAAGGCTGAACTGAATTAAATGCAGAAGGGACTCGGGGAAGGATTATGGAATCTGCAGCCCAATAAGTGCCATCGAATAGAAGGAATGTGACATGGTTTGGTAATCAGGGATGTTTTACATGTGTCCCCTCCTCTGGGGCGGCTCACTGAGCCCGGGCTACCTGTGGCAGCTATGAATAATGACATTTATTTCTGCTTATGGAGGAGGGAGAGAAGTTTCTGCTCCGAGCCCCAGCTTTTTTTTTTTCCCCCCTTGGGTTTATTTGCAAATGTTTCACCATTGAAAATATGGGCTTTGGGGGAATTTATTGAGCTCTCCACAGTCCCTTTCCATGGCAACCGTTTTGATCCCCACTGAAGTAAGCCTGGCTCCCTTGTCCTGTGCCTCATCCGTGTGGAATATTCGAAGGCAAGATTCATTCCTAATGCAAACTTTAATACTGCTTGGGCCATGGGAGCTGCCACTCCCACCCCTTAATTAAATCCAGTTTATATAGTTGTATTTGTGAAGGGCTGCTGCAGGTCTGTCTCTTGTCAGTGCCTTCCCTTTGTTGTGCTGTGCAGGGTGTACGAGCAGCTCTGCCAGCACGGAGGATAAGCACTTTGGCCGTGTTCTCGGAAGGTTTTGGATTTGGGGAGCAGATCAAACGTGCTTAGAGCTGATGTTGATGCTTAGCACAGAGGCAGGCACAGAGGCTTGAGCGGAAGGTTAAACACAGAGACACTTGGTGCAGGAAAAGGCGTCTGAACCTGTTGAAGGCGTTTTCAGCTTCCTGTTCATTCCCTGGGAGCTGCTGGTTCCCCCAGCTGCTGCCCCCTCCTGCAGCTCTGGGAGCCGTGGTGCCCTGGGGGAGAGCAGCCAGGGAGTTGTGCAAGGAGCTGAGGGAGAGGCCAGCCCTGCCCCAGGAGCCTGGCGTGTCCTGGATGCAGCACATGGAGCCCTGTCCCTGCCAGGTGTGCTGATTCAGGGATGGAGAGGTGCAGCATCCTTCCCAGAGCTGGCTCTTCCTTCCCAGGCCCGGGGAGAAAAGCAGGAGTGTGAAGCTGCTTCTCCACAATTCTCCAGCCATTCCTGTCTCCTGTGCAGGATTTCTTACTTTTGAACCTAGTGGTGCACCTTGGAAAGGGAATGTTGGGGTCCCTCCCCCCTGTCCTGACGCTCCTGGGCACTGCAGAGGTCCTTGCCGTGCTCCTGAGCCAGCCCAGAGTTCACAGGGAGGGATTTGCTCCCTGGCTGTGGAAATGTGTCATCTGGTTAAACAGATCCTTTCTGCTGAAGCTGTTCACAGAAACAATTCCCAACGTGGCTGGGGTGCCAAGGAATGTTTTCCTGTGTGAATTGAGTTTAGCTGACCTGGCTGGATGTGTTTGAGTTGCTGCAGCTCTGGGTGGTGCCTGAGCTCCTGGGGGGTTCCAGGTGGCACAGTTCTTGTTTTGGTTACACATCTCCACCCTCGGGTGGTTTAAGTCACCAACCAGTGCCCCAACAGAGCGCTGATGTTGTGTTTGACTTGTTAAACATCCCAACTTCTCACTGAACAGCACTTAGAAAGTTTAAACTCCGTGCCAAATAAGTATTAATTAAAAGGAGTTTGTGTCAAACTTCCCCATTCTAGGCATGGAGCAAGTGCCCCAGTCATATTTATCAGCAGCACTTGTAGAGGCAGCATGATTGTTAATGAAAGCCCAGAGCTGGGGCTCTGTAGGCAATTCCCAGCTCTCCTCGTGGCCAGCAGTGGCTTTTTCCTGGAGAGTCGGCTGCTTTCTGGGAATTGTGAGGGGAAAAGAGTTAGTAATCAAAATACTTAATCAAAAGGAGCAAATATGAACAAAGCATGAGCTTAGTTCATTCCCAGTACGAACTTAGAATGTTGATTTGGGGAGTTTAGTCCCCACAAATGTAAAGTGCTCTTGGCTTTAACCACAGCATGGCTCCTTCTGAGGAGTGACGTGTAGTGCAGCAGGTAAACCTGGGCTGCTGTCCCCATCCCAAATCCCAAACCTGGGCTGCTGTCCCCATCCCAAATCCCAAACCTGGGCTGCTGTCCCCATCCCAGATCCCAAACCTGGGCTGCTTTTCCCATCCCAAATCCCAAACCTGGGCTGCTTCTGTCCCCATCCCAAATCCCAAACCTGGGCTGCTTCTGTCCCCATCCCAAATCCCAAACCTGGGCTGCTTTTCCCATCCCAAATCCCAAACCTGGGCTGCTTTTCCCATCCCAAATCCCAAACCTGGGCTGCTGTCCCCATCCCAAATCCCAAACCTGGGCTGCTGTCCCCATCCCAAATCCCAAACCTGGGCTGCTGTCCCCATCCCAAATCCCAAACCTGGGCTGCTTTTCCCATCCCAAATCCCAAACCTGGGCTGCTGTCCCCATCCCAAATCCCAAACCTGGGCTGCTTTTCCCATCCCAAATCCCAAACCTGGGCTGCTTCTGTCCCCATCCCAAATCCCAAACCTGGGCTGCTTCTGTCCCCATCCCAAATCCCAAACCTGGGCTGCTGTCCCCATCCCAAATCCCAAACCTGGGCTGCTGTCCCCATCCCAAATCCCAAACCTGGGCTGCTGCTGTCCCCATCCCAAATCCCAAACCTGTGCTCCCAGTGCCTGCTGTCCCCATCCCAAATCCCAAACCTGTGCTGCTGTCCCCATCCCAGATCCCAAACCTGTGCTGCTGTCCCCATCCCAGATCCCAAACCTGTGCTGCTGTCCCCATCCCAGATCCCAAACCTGTGCTGCTGTCCCCATCCCAGATCCCAAACCTGGGCTGCAGGGCTGCTGCTGTCCCCATCTCCCCCCAGGCTGGCCCTGCTCTGCTCAGCCAAGTCCCTCTTCAGCAGGGGTCAGGAAGGATTAACTGTGTCTGCTCTCCATGTTTTTCCCCTCACAACATCACATTGTCCTGCAGGACCCCCCTGCTCCGAGTCCTTTCAGGAATTGTCCCTCAGCCGTAAGAAGCGGATCAGGGCCGTAGCATTTCCCTCAATATTTTGAGGCAAACAGCCCCGGGCGTGTTGTACCTGTCGCTTTCCGATTGTCACGTCGCAGCGGGCGCTGGAAGGGAGCGCAGACATTTCTGGCCGTGGGTAATCCGGGACGGCGAGCCGGGCCACAATGGCTGCGGGATCTGCGTTCCCATCTAAACTGTACACCAAATGTCACTCAGCCCGTGCCAATTAGTGCTTACGTTGCTAGGTCACCGTGGTCAATTGAAAACGGCATCAATAGAACTTGAAAAGGTTTCTTCCCGATCAGACCTCCTGACATATTGAGCAGAATAATGGATGGGAAAAAGCAGCCAAGGCCCCTACCCTAGATTCCCAACGCTCGCCGTAAGAATTCATTTGCAACCTGCAATTAACTGGGAAGAATGGGCTCCCAGAAAGAGTCGGGGCCCTCAGAGAAGAAAGCCCCAGCTCCCATCCCGTGTGGCACATGTTTGTCCCGGGGCAGAGCCGCTGACAGGTGCACGGGAGCGTCCAGGAACAGGGAGAGGAGCGTTCGGCTGTGCCCAGGGGCTCTCGGGATGCTGTTCCTGTTCCCAGTGCCTGGGCTCTCAGGATGCTGTTCCTGTTCCCGGTGCCCAGGGGCTCTCAGGATGCTGTTCCTGTTCCCGGTGCCCAGGGGCTCTCAGGATGCTGTTCCTGCTCCCGTGCCCAGGGGCTCTTGGGATGCTGTTCCTGTTCCCAGTGCCTGGGCTCTCAGGATGCTGTTCCTGCTCCCGTGCCCAGGGGCTCTCGGGATGCTGTTCCTGCTCCCGTGCCCAGGGGCTCTCGGGATGCTGTTCCTGTTCCCGGTGCCCAGGGGCTCTCGGGATGCTGTTCCTGTTCCCGGTGCCCAGGGGCTCTCGGGATGCTGTTCCTGCTCAGCTGTGCCTGGGGGCTCTCGGGATGCTGTTCCTGCTCCCGTGCCCAGGGGCTCTCGGGATGCTGTTCCTGCTCGCAGTGCCTGGGCTCTCGGGATGCTGTTCCTGCTCCCGTGCCCAGGGGCTCTCGGGATGCTGTTCCTGCTCCCGTGCCCAGGGGCTCTCAGGATGCTGTTCCTGTTCCTGGTGCCCGGGGGCTCTCGGGATGCTGTTCCTGTTCCCAGTGCCTGGGCTCTCGGGATGCTGTTCCCGGTGCCCAGGGGCTCTCGGGATGCTGTTCCCGGTGCCCGGGGGCTCTCGGGATGCTGTTCCCGGTGCCCGGGGGCTCTCGGGATGCTGTTCCCACTCCCGGTGCCCGGGGGCTCTCGGGATGCTGTTCCCGGTGCCCGGGGGCTCTCGGGATGCTGTTCCCGGTGCCCAGGGGCTCTCGGGATGCTGTTCCCGGTGCCCGGGGGCTCTCGGGATGCTGTTCCCACTCCCGGTGCCCGGGGGCTCTCGGGATGCTGTTCCCGGTGCCCGGGGGCTCTCGGGATGCTGTTCCCACTCCCGGTGCCCGGCTGGCCGCGCTCAGCCCGGAGCTGGGGCGGGGAGTGCGCCGCAGGGCTCCCAGCGCCGTGTTCTTTCCCTGCGCAGAACCGCCGGAGCCACCCCTCTGCTGGCCTGGAACCGCATGCTGCAATCCCCAAACCAGTTCCAGCCGGCCCAGTACCAGGGGCTGGGGCCCATGGGATACCCGCAGAGACCCGAGGACCGCATGGACAGGGGCAGACAGGTAGGAAAGCGGGGCCCCAGGGGGACGCCGTGCTCTGCTCCCAGCCGAGGCTTCCCCTCCCGGGGCCGTGGGGAGGGAGCGTGGCGCGGGCAGGTCTCCTGTGACGCCGTGTGACACGGCGGTGTCACCGTGTCACACACCCAGCCTTGGCCAGCCCCTCGGCTGCCCCCCGCCACTGGCCCCTCAAACGTGTCCCAGCCCAGCCTGCTGCAGCCCCAGGCAAGCATTCCCACCAGCCTGCCATAAACCTGCCCTCTGGGGTTCCCCCGGTGAGGTGAAAATGTCGATTCTTCCGGCCTCCCAAATTCCTCCCCTCAGCTGGCTTGCTCTGAGCTGGAAAACTGCTCGTGCGCATGTTGGGTTCTTGTGGCCCATGGGGAAATAGCTCTGGGTGACAAAAGGGAAACAAGCAAACGTGAGGGGAGAAGCTCATCCAAAATCACAGGTGCCTTGGTCAGCAGTTCAGGAAAATGCCAGAGTGGAAATGCCGCTTGAAAGCAGCAGGTGACTCTGCTTAGGGAGTTTTTTATCCCAAATAAAACATCATCTGCGTGTGCTGTTGTACCAGAACTGTGGGTGTTTACACTGCTCAACACTCACTTTAAATCAATTTTGGGTGTCTAGGCTGAGCTCCTGGTTCTGCTGCTGTTTGGGGAAGTCAGAACTGTGGGGGGAGGTTAGTGACCAGTCCCAGGGAGGAGGAGGAGGAGGTGGCAGCCCCCAGCCCCATCCTACAGGTGGAAATTAAGGCACAAACTGCTGGAAACGTGCCTTCTGCTGGGGCCTGATTCAGCTCAGGACAAGGCACTTTTTAGTCACCCCTAGGTTTAATTTTCTGCCTCCCAGCCTGCCCAGTGTCCAGGTTCAGAACAAACCCTCCAGCACTGGTTGTGGCTGGAGGCAGAGCTCAGCAGCGTGGGTTACAGTCACAGCAAATAATGGGGCCTCAATCTTGACCCAACCAGTGGAGCTTTAAAACACATTTTAAATTTGGATGAGGTGCACTGATAGGATCAGATTGCAGAAATGTTTCGTTCTGTGCCACACAGGTTCACCCAAAACCCCAGAGCCAGAGGAATAAATGCCTGGCTGCACTAATCCAGAGCAAGGGGGGGAAATCGGGGGAGGATCTTTGTCCCTCTGGAGTCTGGGCAGGGTTTAATGAGTCTGGGAAATGGACACTTGGAAAAAAGTCTGTGTGCCAGGGCACACCCTGCTCTGCCCTCCATCCCGGGCAGGATACAGCTGCTGAAGGAATCTGTGCCTGGAGCACTTCACTGCCAGCCCCCAGCCCTGGTGCCCAGCAGCTGGGATCTCGGGGCAGCAGGAATGCTTTCCCAGCAGGGTTTGCCGTGGGGGCTATCCCGGTTATTCCCGCTTGGAAAGCTGCAGGAACCATTAAAACACAGCCCTTCCCTTTTTGTTCACATACGTGATGAGTTCACGATAAAGCACTGATCTTGCAGCTCCAGTGAATTTGCTTCCTTGAAAAATTCCCTTTGCAGTTGTGCTGCAGCTCTGCTGTTTGTTTGTGCGCTTTTAATTTTAATTTTTTGTTGCTTTTTTTCGGTTCGCGTCATTTTTAAATGAACTTTCAGATGTCATTATTTCCTCGGGGCTGGAGTGAAATGAGAAGGTACCTGAAAGGGTTTAGGGTGCCAGCCTAATCATTGAATCCGGCCTTGCTGCCTGGAAATTTCAAAGCTTTAAAGCCTTGAAAAGGGATTCAAGTGGAAGTGGTGACACGTAGCAGCATAAATAATTATCTTTGGGCCCTTTCACCTCTGAATTCTTTTTTTACAGCGTACAGAACATGGTCTGAAGAGGTTAATAAACGCACTGCCGCGGAGTGCTTACAAAATTAATGCAGCTGCCATGGATCTGGGGGGCTCCCTGGGAGCGGGGCTTTGCTGCCTTCCCGCTCTCCCAGAGAACCAAAGAATGAACTTGGGCTGCTGCAGGTGTTGGGCGCTTTTATTCCAGCCCGGAGCGGCGCTTTGTCCTTCCCGCTGCTGCCTTGCCGGGGCTTCCTGAGGGATGTGGAGGAGCTGTGTCCTTTACCTGGCTCTGTCAGGCCTGGAGACAAGCCTTCCCATTCTCCATCCCCTTCCCTTTCCCCTTCCCTTTCCCCTTCCCAGTCCCTTTCCCCTTCCCCTGCACACCAAAAATGCCCCAGTAAAGAGCAAGCCAAGCCTGTAGCTGCTGTTGGTGCATCACCTTGAATTAACTTGCTGGTCTCTGCAATGTACCAGGTTTGGAAATCTTTTTAAATGCTTTCTGGCGGGGCTCTGAAATTTTCCCATGGATTTTTCCTCTGGATACTCGGTGTAGCAAATGCCAGAATTTAAGTACAAATGTACGTCTCATTTGGAGTCATTTCCGAAGCGGGAGCCGGAGCTCTTTGACCTCCTATTAAAGCGAACGAGTGCCGGGGAACGGCGCTCCTGCAGCAAACACAGCTTTAGCTTTTCCTGAAAGTGCTCCTGTGTGGAGATAGCGGCTGGGAGCTGCCCCACGGCGCTGCCTGCCTTCCTTTGGGGTTCCGGAGCTCTGCTCCGGGGGATCCCGTGGTTCTGGGAGGTTCCGCGGCCGGCTGGGGGACGCTCAGCCCTGCCGCGGCACCTCTCGGTGCACAGGATGTTTTGTCCCCGCTCCGTGTGGCGCCTGGAGCTCGCCCCCCGCTTGTTTACTCGCGCTGCTAATCCCAAAAATCAACGCTTGCTTTTGTTTGTTTGTTTGCAGGCGTACGGCCCCGGGAGGCCCTACCCGCTCCCACCTCCCGCAGGAAGGTACAGCTGGAATTAGCTCCTGCCTCCCGTCGGCATTTTTTTAAACATGGAAAACGTCCGAGATTTTTGCTTTTGTTCTTTTTATTATTTGTGGGGCGAGGGGGGGGGGGGGAGGGGGGGGGGGGGGGGGGGGGAGGGGGGGGGGGGGGAAGAAAAAAAAAAAAAAGGAATGAAGTTGTTCCAGCATCCGTGTAGTTTTTAAACAGGCAGCGGTTTTAAAGGCGCGCGTTTCTCACGGGCCGGCTGCTGATGGTGCGGGAGGGACGGGCGCGGTGGGAGCGCTCCCGGAGCTGCAGCCGCCCTCTGCTCCTCACGCTGAGCCCCAGAGCATCCCCGGGGCTGCGGGAACGCCTGGAAATGCGATGGCGGCTGATGGCAGGAGCTGCGGGGACAGAGGCAGCCGGCGGTGCCGCCCTCGCTGCCCCTCGGCCGCTTCCCTCGGACTCCGGAGTGAAACATTTCAGCTCCTCGGACGCGTGGGTGCTGTGGGTTTGTCTGATACCTAATTTAAAATAGCTGCCCAGGGCAGAGATTCCATTCGTTTTTAGAACTCTTTCTAGGGATTTTCTGTGTCGGTGTACCAAATCAGTCAGTATTTTTATTTGCTTTATAAAGTGGCTTTTGAAATTCTGAGCGGTGGCGTGTGGTGAATTTCCAGCCCTCTCCAGAGCCTGTTTGTATCTTTTACCTGTGTGCCCACGTTCCTGTTGATTTATTGGGAAATAATTCCACCCAACCTCTCTAAGAGCATTTAAAATCTTTGTTTAATTAAAGGAAAAAAAAAAAAAAAGGAGAGGAGAGCACCCTTCGGACTTTTCCATTGACTCCATGTGTTGTGTAAATCAGTAAAGGTCCCGGCCCCCTGCTCTTGCCCCGACTCCTTGGTGCTCCCATCTTCCCAAACATCCAGGTGTTAATCACCAGCGAGGGGGGGAAAGCCCAGACAGCCCCGTGTAACCTTGGAAGGAAGAAATCACCGACCTGGGCTCATTATTTTCAAGTGATGGAGGGTGGAGCAGAGCCCTTCATTGTGATGCGGCGTTCCCGGGGCCGGGAGCCGCCAGCCCTCCCCAGGGCCTTCTCCCGAGGCCGGGAAAAGGCTGGGGGCTCAAAAAGAGCCATTTTGCTTTTCCAGCAGGACAAACCCAGCTCCGAGGGTGAGTTTTCATGGGAATGGGCCGGAGGAAGGAGCGGGGTGGGTCGCTGCGTTCCGAAGGCGGATGGACCCGGGTGCTGCTGGCTTTGTCCCTCCCTCCCAATTTTTGGGGCTGGAAAACAAGTCTGGGTCAACATTCTGGGGTGCTGGTGCGGGAAAGGCTCATCCCCGCGGGTTCCCCTCTGCCCAGCCCTGCATCCCTCGGCATCCCTCGGCATCCCTTGGCACCGTGATCCCGAGGGGAGGCTGCCTGGGCCGCAGGAGCTGCGCTGCCCACGCCGACCTTCGGAGCGATGCTGGGGCCGTGCGCTGGCCTTGGCCTTCATGTCCTCGCCTCGGGCAGGGCTGCAGGGCTGCAGGGCTGGGCTGCAGGGCTGCAGGGCTGGGCTGCAGGGCTGCTGGGCTGCAGGGCTGGGCTGCAGGGCTGAGCTGCAGGGCTGAGCTGCAGGGCTGAGCTGCAGGATCACCCCTCCTGGAGCTCTGCTTCGGGGCTCACCCTGGCATAGCATCCCCGTGGAGCTCCTCAGGCTGCTCTGCCGATAGAAATTTTTGTCCCCAGGCTGAGGTTGAGCCTGACATATCCCCTTGGATTTAACAGAATTTGAGGGGGAAAACTCACCAGGCCGGGCTCGGTCCCACCCCAGGCACTCTGAACCGTTTCCCGGGGGAGCCAGCAGGAGAAATTCTCCCTCGCGGCAAGAGGAGGGAGCCGGGGAGGGAGCCCCGTGTGGCACCTGCCGGGAGGGGACGGGGGTCTGTTCTCTTCCCAGAAGAACGGTGGAGATCCCCTTCCCCTCCAGGCTCCCGCGTGGGGCTTGGGAAGGGGTCCGGGAGCGGGTCTGTGCTCTTGCAGAGGCCAAAATCCCGGTTTTCCACCTCAGGATCGTTCCCTCGTGGCACAGGCGGGAGTGGAGCGGCCGCCGGGGCTGGGGAGCCCCGCCGGGGCTGGGGCTCAGCGGGTCCCCCAAGGATGGGGGAGCCTGGCAGAGGCGAGGGGGGCACGGAATTAAATCCTTGGCAGCCGAGAGGGAGGCAGAAAAAAGGGGATTTTGAGGATGTCCTTCAGTCCGTACACCGAGAACGAAGCAGCCGACTCGTGAGAACAAGGCTTCCTTTTATTGTTTCAAATAAAATTAAAATTTAAAAAAAATAATAATAAAATAAAATAAAATAAAATAAAATAAAATAAAATAAAATAAAATAAAGAAAATTTGCCGGCAAGTCCCGAGGAGCGTTTCCCGACATCCGGGATTTCCTCGGGCAGCGGCGCGGGGATGAACCCCGCTGCGGCGCGGCTCAATCCCGATCCCGGCGGGAAGCGGGGTCCAGCCCCGGGGATCCCCGGGCTCTCCGTCCCCTCCACACGGCTCCGAACCCGGCGGGAAGCGGGGTCCAGCCCCGGGGATCCCCGGGCTCTCCGTCCCCTCCGCACGGCTCCGAGCCCGGCGGGAGCTGAGCCGGGGCCGGGGCCCCGAGGCGGCTCCGCGGGACGCGCGCCCCGTCCACGCACGGTTCGTGAGCTGCGCGGGGTTGAATAAAGGAGAAAAACGGGGTTTTCCCCTAAATCCGAGCACCGGCGCTCCGGGGCTCTCCTGCCGCGGCTCCCGCCTCCAGCTGCGACTCAGTTTACCTCGGGTGGGGATAAGAACGGAATGGCGCTCTGGGCCACCCCACGGCGGTGATTCGGCCGAGCTGAGCGGCGTTTCGGGGGGTTTATCGTGGCGGGGCGGGGCTGTCGCGATACGCGCCGGGGCTCCCGGGCTGCGCTGCCGCCGGGGAGCGGGGCCGGGCCGGAGCGGAGCCCCGCGCTGCCCCCGGCCCGGCGGGAGGAGCCCTCGGTGGCCGGGACACGGGACACTGGACACGGGACACGGGCCAGCGGGACACGGGACAGCGGGGCACGGGACACGGGACACGCGGGCACACCGCCACCCGCACGGAGCCGCGCTCACGCCAGCGCTCGGCGCTGCCGTCGGGGCCGCTTGGCCAAAAACCGGGGAGACTTAAAAAAAACTGGAAGGGAGGCCGGGAGGGGCCCGGGGGTGGGGCGGCCGCCGGCGATCCCCGCGGGCCGGAGGAGCGGGGCTGTCGGGGGGACACGCGCGGACGCACCGATTACCAAGTCCTGCCGTACAGCAGGTTGGGGCTGACCATGCCGCCGTTGTAGTCGACGCCGGCCGAGTCCAGGGGGGCCAGGGGGGCCACGGGGCCGTGCAGCGCGGGCGGGCTGGGCGACAGCTCCTCCAGGTCTGCCGCCTGCCCCAGCGAGCCGGGGTGCGGGTGCGCGGCGGCGGCGGCAGCGGGGGCCGCGGGGGCGGCCGGCCCGGGGCCCGGGGGGCCGCTGCCCGGCGGCGGGCAGGGTTTGCCGTCCTTCACCAGCACCGGCACGGCCACGCGGCGCGGAGGCGGGTGCTGGCACAGGCCGCCGCCGCCGCCGCCGCCGTCGGGGGGCAACTGCTGGGCGGCCGCCTTGTCCTTGGCCTGGCGCTTCATCTTGTAGCGGTGGTTCTGGAACCAGATCTTCACCTGCGTGGGGGTGAGGTGGATCAGGCTGGCCAGGTGCTCCCGCTCCGGAGCCGACAGGTACTTCTGCTGCTTGAAGCGCCGCTCCAGCTCGTAGACCTGCGCCTGGGAGAACAGCACCCTCCTCTTCCTCCGCGGCGCCGCGTGCAGCGGCACGATGGCCTTGGCGCCCTCGGCGATGCCGCTCAGGCCGCCCATGCCGGCCACGTTCATCCCCGCAGCCGGGCCCATGAACCTGGAGACTGAGCGGGACGGGCTGCTCAGCGCCGGCCGGCGCCCGCCCCGTCGGGGCCGCGGCCTCCCCACGCCCCCCGCCGCCGCCGCTCCCCGTCCTCCTCCGCCGCTCCCCCTGAGCCCGCACTTACTGCTGGAGTAGCGGGGGTCCCCGCCGGGCCCGTACCAGCCGCCGCCCGCCGCCGCGCCGCCCCGCATCCCCTCGGGGTAGGCGGGCAGCTCGCCCCCGTTGCCCGGCCCGCCGTGGCGGTAGCCCCGGCGGGCGCCGTGGGGGAACAGCGAGACGCCGTGGGGCATGTGGTAGGCGGCCGCCCCCGCCGGGACGGGCTGCGGGACGGCGGCGGCGGCGGGCACGGGAGCCTGGCGGTACGGCCCGAGGGGCGCGCCCAGCCCGCCCGCC
>NC_142202.1:570000-670000 GCF_049639895.1 Pseudopodoces humilis
GTTATTTTGAGGAGTGCAGGTGTTATTTCCCGGAGTGCAGGTGTTATTTCCAGGAGTGCAGGTGTTATTTCCAGGAGTGCAGGTGTTATTTCCAGGAGTGCGGGTGTTATTTCCAGGAGTGCAGGTGTTATTTCCAGGAGTGCAGGGGTTATTTCCAGGAGTGCGGGTGTTATTTCCAGGAGTGCAGGTGTTATTTCCCGCAGTGCAGGTGTTATTTCCAGGAGTGCAGGTGTTATTTTGAGGAGTGCAGGTGTTATTTCCAGGAGTGCAGGGGTTATTTCCAGGAGTGCAGGTGTTATTTTGAGGAGTGCAGGTGTTATTTCGAGGAGTGCAGGTGTTATTTCCAGGAGTGCGGGTGTTATTTCCAGGAGTGCAGGTGTTATTTCCAGGAGTGCAGGTGTTATTTCCCGGAGTGCAGGTGTTATTTCCCGGAGTGCAGGTGTTATTTCCAGGAGTGCGGGTGTTATTTCCAGGAGTGCGGGTGTTATTTCCAGGAGTGCAGGGGTTATTTCCAGGAGTGCAGGTGTTATTTCCAGGAGTGCAGGTGTTATTTCCAGGAGTGCAGGTGTTATTTCCAGGAGTGCGGGTGTTATTTCCAGGAGTGCAGGGGTTATTTCCAGGAGTGCAGGGGTTATTTCCCAGCCCGGCGTGGCTCCCTGACAGTAATGACACGTTCGGGGCTCATTTCCACACGCTTTGCTGCGCCATCCCGTGCCCGGCACGGCGGAGGTGCCGACCTCGCTGAGCCGCAATTGACACCGAGATGGAGGCTGATTTTTGGGGGGGCGTTTTTCAATAATCCAGTATAAATGCTAATTTATTTCTCGCCCCGAAAGCGACGGTTTCCTCTAAATAATCAGCGGCGGGCTCTCTCGGCGCGGTGACAGCGCTGCGGTGGCAGTTCGCCTCCGTTCGGCTCTCACCAATAATTTGCAGAGATTAAAAGGGTCTCGGAAGCAGAGGCTTAAGGAATTGCTTTCTAAGGACGAGGTGAGATTGGAAAAGTAACCCGGGGTTTCCAGCGCTCTCTGAAACCATTTCCAGGTAAAGCCCGGAATTAGGAGTTTGAAGTGGCGCTAAATGGGCTGTGCACAGGCAGGGCAAGAAATGAACCTGTGCAGGGACAGCGGCGCAGGGACCCCACTGCTCCTGCGGCCGCCGCCGCGTCCCTGCCCAGGAAACCGAGCCCTGGGCAAGGAGTGCCCGGCAGGAACGTGCGGCGGTGGCACAGCCACAGCAGGAGGGCCTGGCACAGCTCTGGGGGTTCTTGTTCACCCTACAGCCAGGTTTGGGTTCTTGTTCACCCTACAGCCAGGTTTGGGTTGTTGCTCACCCTACAGCCAGGTTTGGGGGTTGTTGTTTACCCTACAGCTGGGTTTGGGTTGTTGTTTACCCTACAGCCAGGCTTGGGTCGTTGTTTACCCTACAGCCAGGTTTGGGGGTTGTTGTTTACCCTACAGCTGGGTTTGGGTTGTTGTTTACCCTACATCCAGGTTTGTGGGGTTGTTGCTCACCCTACAGCCAGGTTTGGGGGTTGTTATTTACCCTACAGCCAGGTTTGTGCGGTTGTTGTTTACCCTACAGCCAGGTTTGGGTTGTTGTTTACCCTACATCCAGGTTTGTGGGGTTGTTGCTCACCCTACAGCCAGGTTTGGGGGTTGTTGTTTACCCTACAGCCAGGTTTGGGGGGGTTGTTGTTTACCCTACAGCCAGGTTTGGGTTGTTGTTTACCCTACAGCCAGGTTTGGGTTGTTGTTTACCCTACAGCCAGGTTTGTGGGGTTGTTGTTTACCCTACAGCCAGGTTTGGGTTGTTGTTTACCCTACAGCCAGGTTTGTGGGGTTTTTGTTTACCCTACATCCAGGTTTGTGGGGTTTTTGTTTACCCTACAGCCAGGTTTGTGGGGTGTTCTCTCCCTGTCCACCCACAGGGTTCCCTGCCCTCTCTCCATGATGGAACTGTTGTGGAATAACGTTTATCCCTGTGCTTGTGGGTTTTTCTTTATGTGACTTTTTCGGGATAACACCCCCCAATGAATAGGTTGTTCTGGCACACCCGTCCCTGGAATTCCTGCTGGCTGGCTGGCTGGATGGATGGATGGATGGATGATGGATGGATGGATGGATGGATGATGGATGGATGGATGGATGATGGATGGATGGATGGATGGATGATGGATGGATGGATGATGGATGGATGAATGGATGATGGATGGATGATGGATGGATGGATGATGGATGGATGGATGATGGATGGATGATGGATGGATGATGGATGGATGATGGATGGATGGATGGATGGATGGATGATGGATGGATGGATGATGGATGGATGGATGGATGGATGGATGGATGGATGATGGATGGAGGATGGATGGATGGATGGATGGATGGATGGATGGATGATGGATGGATGGATGATGGATGGATGGATGGATGATGGATGGATGGATGGATGGATGGATGGATGGATGATGGATGAATGGATGATGGATGGATGGATGAGGGATGGATGATGGATGGATGATGGATGATGGATGGATGATGGATGGATGGATGGATGGATGGATGGATGGATGGATGGATGATGGATGGATGATGGATGGATGATGGATGGATGGATGATGGATGATGGATGGATGATGGATGGATAGATGATGGATGGATGGATGGATGGATGGATGGATGGATGGATGGATGGATGGATGTTTTCCCGTGCGGCTTGGGTGGCACAGAGGGGACAAGCCAGCTTCCCTCCTGCCTGTGGAAGGGGACGTGTCCAGGTGAATGTCTTGTGTCCTCAGCTCCAGCTGGGAAAAGTCTCTGGAAAGGGAAAAGTGCCTGGATGGCAGCAGAGCCGGTTCCAGTGCAGGCAGCAGGAAAGTGAAATATCCCAGAGCTGCTTTTAAAGCTTTTCCTAATTATTGAGGTGACAGAAAACGCTCCAGGGCTGTGTGATATTCCCATGGCATCTCCTCCAGCTTCTCCTCAGATAACAGAATGCAGATATTTCCCTGGCACTGCAGAGCTCTGTGCCAAGATTTCTGATCCCTGATCCTGGATCGTGATCCCCGATCCCAGATCCCCAGTCCCTGATCCCCAATCCCTGATCCCTGCCCCGTTCCCACCTGGCAGCAGCGTTTGCCACCGGCTCCTCTGTGCTGGGCCCATGGCCTCTCTCCCTTTGTTGAGGCTGTGGTTTTATCCCATACTGTTTTCCTGGTTTAATCAGTGGGAATAACAGGGCTGGCTTTCCCTGTGGCTGCAGTGTGGGTCAGGGAACACCAGGAAAATCCGGAGTTACTCCCAGGTTTCAATTCCCTCCTGGTTTGTGCTGCTCCTGCCTTTGGAATGGGAGCCCTTCCACGTGGCACGTGGATGCTTCCCATGGGTTTTACCTGGCCTGGGCTGTGGGGTGATCCTGGAATTCCCGGCTGGGATGGGAGGGACCATCCTGTTCCAGGCTGCCTGCCGTGGGCAGGGATGGCAGCCCCGGGATCTCCCAGGGTATTCCAGCGCTCCCGTGGCAGCTGGGCTCACACAGGGGACGCTGTGCTGCTGCTGCTGCTGATGCTGCTGGGACTGGGCTGGGCTGGGTTTTGTCCCAGGAGGGATCCCTGGGCCGGCAGGGAGGGCTCAGGGCTGGGGCAGCCTCCTCCAGCTGGGAAATTCATCTCCCAGCAGAGCTGGGGCCGCACGAGGCCCCAGCCTGGTGCACGGATTTTCTTGGGAATGGGAACAGCAGGAGGATGGGAAAACCTGTTTGGGTTAGCTGAAGATACCGTGAGGGGGAGTCATGAAGAAGAGAGACTTCCTGGAGGATGATTTCCATGGCTCCCAAAATCAGAGCCACATTCCATGCACAGTTAGGAGTAACCACAGTGACCCGGGGCCCCGGAGCACCGAAGTGGGGAGAAATCCCCTCTTTTGGAGGAAAAGTGCATCCCTCGTTTCTGGGCAGCCCAGAGGAGCAGGACTGTGTCCTGAGGGGGGAATGGGGAATGTGTCATTTCCCAGGGGCGTGGAGAGCCAGGGAAGCTGCTCCAGTGGCGCAGCTGTGGGTGTGAAAGGGGGATCAGCTGGAATTTCGGGATATTTATATCCCTGCCAGTGGCAACTTGAGTTGCAGCTTCAGGGCTCGCTCCCTGATCCTGGAGCAGGAGCTGGAGCCAGACAGGGCAGAGGTGGGACAAACCCGGGATAAAGCAGTGGGAGCCGGGCTGTGACGGCCGGTCCTGCTGCGGCATCACCGGGAGACAGAGCCTGGCGAGATCCCCGAGCCCCGGGCTGGCCCCGGCACCGCCGGACCCGCCCGACCCCTCCTGGCCCTGCCCGGTCCTGCCGGGGCTCCGGACCCTGCAGCGCTGGGAACGCCCCACCGCATCCTGGGAATGAGAGAGAGGGAGCCGGGGGCTGTGGGACAGCCGGGGAGGAGCTGATCCTGGGTGGGAATAATGGAGGTGGGAATAATGGAGATGGGAATAACGGAGATGGGAAAAACGGAGCAGGGAATAAAGGAGCAGGGAATAACGGAGATGGGAATAACAGAGCTGGGAATAACAGAGATGGGAATAACGGAGATGGGAATAACGGAGATGGGAATAAAGGAGCAGGGAATAACGGAGATGGGAATAACAGAGCAGGGAAAAAAGGAGCAGGGAATAACAGAGATGGGAATAACGGAGATGGGAATAACAGAGATGGGAATAACAGAGATGGGAATAACAGAGATGGGAATAAAGGAGCAGGGAATAACGGAGATGGGAATAATGGAGCAGGACGAGACACGGCCAGGAGGAGTCTGTCAAACCGCGTTCACCAAGGATGTGATCCCGAGGGAGACGAGCACGTGGAGGTAGGAGACATCTCCCAGGCTTCCTCCGCAGAAATCCCTGCTGCTGGAGCCACCTGTGCCTGGATCCGAAGCTGTTCCCTGGGAAATTCCCGGGGGCTGTGGCAGCTCCAGGGTGAGTGCCCTGCTGGCGCCTTCCCAGCTTTGGGGAGCGGCCGCTCCGTCGGGAGGAGCAGCATTCCCGTGTGGAACTCTGCTCT
Organism: Pseudopodoces humilis; assembly: GCF_049639895.1. Lineage (NCBI taxonomy): Eukaryota > Metazoa > Chordata > Aves > Passeriformes > Paridae > Pseudopodoces > Pseudopodoces humilis. The sequence continues at coordinate 575,052 of NC_142202.1, forward strand.
GCATGGTCCCTGAGGGCATGATGAACATTCCCAAAGCGCTGTTTTGGGGCTCTCACCTGCAGGAGTCGGCGCTTTCCGTGGGGGGAATCCCTGGAAACATCCCCATGTTGAAGTGCTGGAATAAGCCACGCCTGGGAAAACAGCGGGGAAGTTTCACACCTGAACAAAGCCCCCCGGCAGACCCTGCAGAGGTGCTGGCCTCTTCCAGAGGGGGTTAATAAAAGACTTCACGAGGTTAAAACAAGAGGAAAGCGGAGTTAAGGGCCGTCCGTGCGTTTTCTCCTCCTCAAGGCCATCGTTCTTCCGCAGCCCGAGCTCCCGCTCCGGCCCATTGTTCCCTCCCGGCTCTGATCGCTGCTGTCACCATGGAACTGCCTCTGCCCGTGGCTCCTGCACTGCCCGGACCGGGCCCAGCTGCCCCGCCCGGATCCCAGCTGGCCAGGGCAGGGATGGAGGTGTCCCATGGATCCGTGCCCTGCTGGGCTCCAGGGCTGTGCCATCCCTCCCCGCTGCCCAGCAGTGCCGGGAACATCTGCCCAGGGAGCCAGGGCACGGCTGGGCGCTTCCTCAGGGACTTCTTGGGCTTGGGCTCCTGCCGGGAGCCGGTCTCGATGGTTTTAATTGGCCCGGTTTTAATTGGGAGGGCAGGTCTGGGGCCGGCCTTGCCCAAGGACTCATCCCTGCTCTGTCAGCCTCGGCCCAGGGGGAAGCTCCTAACTCCATCCTGCTGAGCCCCTCTTCCATCCCTGGGAAAGGAACTGCTGTCCAGGGGAGGTGTGGGACAGCCTGGGGTGTGTGACAGCACCAGGGGGTGTGTGACAGCATCAGGGGTATGTGACAGCACCAGGGGGTGTGTGACAGCATCAGGGGGTGTGTGACAGCATCAGGGTGTGTGACAGCATCAGGATGTGTGTGACAGCATCAGGGGGTGTGTGACAGCATCAGAGGGTGTGTGACAGCATCAGGGGTGTGTGACAGCATCAGGGGTGTGTGACAGCACCAGGGGCTGTGTGACAGCATCAGGGGTATGTGACAGCATCAGGGTGTGTGTGACAGCATCAGGGGGTGTGTGACAGCCTCAGGGTGTGTGTGACAGCATCAGGGGTGTGTGTGACAGCATCAGGGTGTGTGTGACAGCATCAGGGTGTATGTGACAGCCTCAGGGTGTGACAGCATCAGTGTGTGACATCCAGGGTCTCTGTGCCCAGCTCAGCCCTGTCCCCTGTTCCAGCTGTGCTGGAGCTGCCTGGTGGCCGTGTCAGGGCCATCCTCCCCAAACCCAGGGACAGGAGTGGTCCTGGTGCCTGGGCAGGGCTGGGACAGACACTGTCCCCAGGAAGGGATGGACACTGTCCCCAGGAAGGGATGGACACTGTCCCCAGGAAGGGATGGACACTGTCCCCAGGAAGGGATGGACATTGTCCCCGGGAAGGGATGGACACTGTCCCCAGGAAGGGATGGACACTGTCCCCGGGAAGGGATGGACACTGTCCCCAGGAAGGGACTCACACTGTCCCCAGGAAGGGATGGACACTGTCCCCAGGAAGGGATGGACACTGTCCCCAGGAAGGGATGGACACTGTCCCCGGGAAGGGATGGACACTGTCCCCAGGAAGGGACTCACGCTGTCCCCAGGAAGGGATGGACACTGTCCCCAGGAAGGGATGGACACTGTCCCCAGGAAGGGATGGACACTGTCCCCAGGAAGGGATGGACACTGTCCCCAGGAAGGGACTCACACTGTCCCCAGGAAGGGACTCACGCTGTCCCCAGGAAGGGACTCACACTGTCCCCGGGAAGGGATGGACACTGTCCCCAGGAAGGGACTCACGCTGTCCCCAGGAAGGGATGGACACTGTCCCCAGGAAGGGACTCACACTGTCCCCAGGAAGGGACTCACGCTGTCCCTGGGCAGGGCTGGGCACGGCCTGTGCTGGCCCAGGGGTGACCCCGGTGTGGGCTGTCCCTGCCAGCTCCTCAGGGGTTTGGACAGGTTATTCCTCATTTCTCCAGCCGCTCTTCCCGCAGTTTGTGCTCCGTGCTGGGATCCCAGAACCGCCGAGGCTGGAACGGCCATGCCGGCCCAGCGAGTCCCGGCCGTGCCCATCGCCCACCTTGGCCCTGCCCGGAGCAGCGAGTGCCGCCTCCAGCCCTCCTGGGCTCTCCAGGGATGGCTTCCCCAACCCCCCAGGATACCCTTTCCCTGCAGGAATTCCTCCTGCTGTCCAGGCTGCCACGGGCAGTGTCCCCACCAGCCAGGGCCCGAATGTCGGCGGCGCCTTTGCCGCGCTCGTTCTGGCGTTAAGCCGCTAATTAATTATGACATTTGTGCCGCATCGTTCCGCGCCCCGGATCCGTGGAGGCCGGCAGGCAGTTAATTACCTCTCTCTATGCAGAGGGTACCGGGGGAAAAATAATTGCTTGAGGAATCGTCACGGCTTTCTCTCGGCGAGGTCCTACCTAGGAGCTGCCTCCGAGCCCGCCGCAGCCGCACTCCCAGCGACGCCTCTGCCAAAGGCCAAGCCTCTGGAAGGGAGATTTGAAGGAAAAGGTTATCTGGGAGATGTGGCTCGCTGGCTGTTATTTAGTGCTTGTAAGTCCGAGGGAAATCAATTATCTAAACAACTCCCGGCGTGGAATGGGTTTCTTTATTCTTTTCTAAATAAAGTGCTCATCTTTGTGTGCGTGGGGCTGTGTGCAGGCGGCGAAGCTGAGAGAGAGCGCGAGGGAGGAGCCCTGGCCTCTCACAGCCGCCGCCTGGCAAGGCCCAGGGGCTTCCCCGTGCTCCCGGCTGCTTAAAAATGGAATTTATGTTCCAGAGGAGCTGTGGAGGGATGGGAGCCCCCGGGTTCACCCCTCCCCGAATTCTCCTCCCAAGAGCATCCTGGTTTCCCAGGCACACAGACCCTTCCAGGGGGCTTCTCTGAAAGTGCTTCTGGGGCGGTGCCGGTGCTGCCTTCTGCCCCTGGGCAGACCTCGCTGCTTTCGGGGGGCATCTGTGCCCAAAGCCCCCTCAGGGGTTTGGCAGCACATGCCCCTGGAGCAGGACCCCCGGGAAGCTGCTCCTCCGTGTTTCCCACCTCTGCTGCTGCTGCTGCTGCTGCTGGGACAAGGGGATCCTCCAGGTGCCTTCAGTCCCAGCCCACTCCACGCTGCTAACCCAGATGTTTTATCTCCCAGCACACCTCTCTCCCCGTTTTCTGCCTTCTCTAACGAGGACAGCTCCGTGACCGCCGCGGGCTCGCCGGGATCCGAGAGCAGCTTTTTGTTTTGGGGCCGACAAAGGCGAGGAGGAAGGCAGGATAATGGAAGCGGTGTTTGTGCCCGCAGGGATAAACAGGAATTTTCTTAACCAGATTGGAACCTCCAGCAGGTAACTTGCCCTCTGCTCCCCCTGCAAGAAAGTTGTTTTATTAGCAGCTAGTTCCATGTTGAGGCTGCCACAGGAGCGTTGCAGTAATGGAGTTGACATCTATATAATGGAGTTGACATTTTATTCAAAAGGGAGAAGAAAAAGCTTTAACAAACAGGGGTGCCCCCCTCCCCCTTCCTTTCTTCCCGTGCCTCGCCGCCATCCATCGCGTCGAGCCGCACAAACTTTGAGCGGCGGCCCTTGCCGGCAATTAAATAAATTCAGTTATTTATTAATTTATCGGGGACGGGCGGGGGGAACGCTCGGCCTGCTGGCAACTGGAACTTGGCCGGGAATTCGAGGTAAATCTTTGTTCAGCGGCGAAACGCCGCGATTCCCATCGGCTCTGGGCGGCACGCTGGCGCTGACGCCGCCGTCCACGGGCACCGGGCGCTTCGGGGGTCGGGAGGTCCCAGAAGGATTCCTGGCACCCCCTAAGTGTGATCTGCCCCAGGGATGAGCTGCTACTGCTGCTGCCCCGGGCTCGGGGTGCTGTGGCAGGGAGAGGAAAGCTCTGCTATGTCCATCGGGGAGGTTTTGGGACCGCAGGGAAGAGCAGGCCCAGCTGGGCCCATGGCCAGGCTGGTGCCAGCTGGATTCCAGAGAAAAGAGCCAGGATGGAAACACCGCAGCAGCCTCAGCCCGTGACGCTCCTGCAGCCGCTCCTCCCTGTGGAATGAACCCTTTGGGATTTGTGTCCCTGTGGAATGAACCCTTTGGGATTTGTGTCCCTGTGGAATGAACCCTTTGGGATTTGTGTCCCTGTGGAATGAACCCTTTGGGATTTGTGTCCCTGTGGAATGAACCCTTTGGGATTTGTGTCCCTGGCTTGGGTGAGCAGGGAACGACCCCCAGCTGAACCCTGTGCCTTGTTCTGGGTGCAGCAGGTTCATCACTGAGGGAGAAGACGAGCTCCCAGCTCCCCAGATGTTCCGGGGAAGGGGAGGATTTTTAATTAACTCAAGTTAAAAGTCCCTTGGCAGCGTCTTTCCCCCGGTGTGCGATTTAAGTCACACATTTCCCTTTCCCCCCTTCTGACAACCGGGTTGCTGCAGCCCGTTGACATTTGTGCTTCTGATGTAATAATCAGATGCTAAAACACCGAGATTACATTTGGATCAACACATTTGGTTCTTAAACCCCGAAAGTAATTATCTTTTCTCATCTACAACGGATGGAAATATTATTCCATTAACCATTAAGCAGCTCTGAGCGGGGGCCGGTGTCACCGCCGCGAGGCCTCCGTGGATTTTAACCTCAGCTTCTCCCCATGGCCGGAAACTTTCCGGGGAGCTGGGGGCGATCCCGGAGAGCTCACGGCTGGAAACTGCCTCAAGCAGGATGAAAGGCACTCAAAACCTGGCCTTGGGTATTCCCAGGGGTGGGCACCTGTTGGAATCACCGTTAAATTCCTTCGGTTTCTTCTGGGTTTTCCTTGAGGGAAATCATCTTGCTGGAGCCCAAGTCAGTGAGTGCTGTCCCTCTCCCGGTGCACCCAGCTCTGCACTTGGCTCCCTGCGGAACTGGGATGCGCCCAGGGCCCCTCAGGCTCCCTTTGGAAGGGATTCCCGGGGAGGAATTTGATAAGGAAGTCAATAACGGTGCGCGCTTGAAGTGGGACTTCAGCTCGGGGCTGAAAACACTTGGGGAAGCTCTGGCCGCAATTAAGCACTTAATCAGGAGAGAGCGGCAATTTCCCGAGCGCGGGAGCCGCCGGGAGCAGCTCCAGAGACGGGAGGGAAAAGCAACCCTGGGCAGTTCAGATCCCCAGTGCTCGGAGCCGGGGATGGGCTCACGGAGCGGCTTCTGCTGCAGCGGGCATTTTCAGAGCCTTGGTGCCGGGAGCTGCTCCTCCCGAGCCGCTGCTGCTCAGAGGATCCTCTCCTGCCGGCACCGCTCCCCCTCCTTGGGAACAGCACCTGGAGACCCCCGGCAAGCATTCCAAGGATGAGAAGCGGTTTTCTGGACCAGGCAAAGCCGCCTGAGGAAGCTGCAGGTCCCTCAGGAGGACGCCCTGGGGCGCCTGCCCTGCTGCTGTGGGTTGTTTTGGGGCTGGTTCCTCCCCTGTGCCTCACGCAGCAGCTGGGGCTGGGCCGATGTTCTCCCTGCTCCCGCTTTTCCCCAGCAGGAAAAGCTCCCTGCCCAAGCTGTGGCAGCCCCAGCTCCTCGTGCCAGCTCTGTGCTCTCACCCTCCCCAGCCCCAGAGATCTCGGGGCAGGCCTGGGGAGCGCTCGGTGCCCTCTCCACTCGTTCCACACTGGATTGCAGACGAAGCTGCCCAGGTTTGTTGTTGATGTTTTCTGTTCTCTTGCCTCTGCGGCTTCTCAGAACTCCTGGTTCTGTCTGCGAACGGCGCTGGGCGTGGAGCCTGTCACCAGCAGCGTGGCTGATCCTCCCTGGAGCACCTGAGCCAGAGTGTCCCGGAGTGTCACGGGCGGTTCTTCCAGTGCATCTCGAGTCAAGGCTCCTCCAGGCCGGCGCTGGCTTTGATGGGCTTCGAGTGTGGCAGACGAGGCACAACGGGCTCCTCGTTCCTCTCCAGCTCCCCGGGAGCTGTGCTGAGCCGTGCCCAAACCATCCCAAATAAAGGCAGATGAAACCCTTGTGGTTATTTCTGGGGGGGTTTGAAGGGGCCCAGGCGAAGCTCTGAGTGCAATTACCTGGGAGAGCTGCGTGGGCAGCTCAGGAGGTGGAGGACACTTGGAGCGGTGGGAGTCATTCCTTCAAAGCCGGCAGTACGGATCAGCAACTTCTCCAAGCAGGTAGCTGGAACATTTCAGGCTGCTCCTCGGTGGTGCTGGTTCCCAGAGGTCCCTAAGGAGGCGTTTGGGGTGACTTTTCCCCCTCTGACTCCCACTCAGCCAGATGGGAAGGAATAAACCTCTCCTCGCACGCAGCCGAGCCGAAGCAAGCATTGCAGTGATGAAGCGGCAGCCGGAGCAGGGCAGGCATCCTGCGGGCCGAGATGGGGAGCCCGGGCTTCCAAACCTCCAGACACGCTGAATTAACTTGGTCACACTTTTGATGGCTGTCTGGAGAGGCCCCTCACTTGCTCACGGCGAGGAGAAGAGCTGCAGTTTGCCTTTCAAAGCGAGCTGCAGGGAGCAGAGCTGGGTGTTTCGGGGCGCGGTTTGCGCGGGGCGCTGCCGGGGTCCCCGCTGTCCCTGCTGGTGGCCGGGGGCAGGAGCTGCTGGAAGGACGCCTGGAATTCTCCCTGCCTGTTAAATAATTACCCTCCATCGGAGAGCAGGACCAGCAAAGCGCTTCAGCTCCCCCGAGCTGAGCTGGAGCAGGAAAACCCCAAAGCTCCAGGTAGGAGCTGTTCCCTGCCCTCAGCTCCTCGGGGCGTGAACAGAGCCTGCCTTTGGGACAAGGGGACAGAGCCAGGCAGGGATCAGGGACAGAGCCAGGCAAGGATCGCTCCCGGATACCTGTTTGAATCCCGGCACAACGGCGACAGCCACACGGAAAACCTGGCCTTGTTTATAATTTCCTTCATGCCAGAGGTAGAAAGCCGGTGATGTGTCCGGCCAGATGGCTCCAGGCACCCACCGAGCTGATTTATCCCTTCCCGGGTGCCGGGAGATGCAGGGAAAGCAAACCCCCCCGCATTTTGCAGAGTCTCCCGAAGGCGAGCAGGCGGGCTGGTGGCCCTGGGCACCCGGCAGCCCAGCGCAGGTGCAGCTCCATGTGCCGTGGGCTGTCCCGGAGCCGGCACCGCCAAACCCCCGCGGGACATCTCTGCCAAGCCCCTCTGCAGGTGACACCAGTCCCACGTGGTGGCCGTGTGGCCCAGCCGGGCGGCACCGATGCGCTCCAGGGGGAATTTGGGCAGGCCAAATTTTGGGCAGGTTTCTGCCGGGCGGGAGCACGAGGCGCTGGGGCTGCTCTTGCACGCTCGGGCGTTTATTACTCCCTGGATATTTGCAAACCCCGGGTTCAAGAGGAAGGGAGGAGAATAAAACCTTGTCCCGGGTGGACTCCACCAGAGCAAAATGACTTCCAGTATCAACACCCCTCTGACTTTTCAGATGCCCCGTGGGATCCGTTTATGGATCGGTTTTCCCCAGTTTTCCCTTGTGTGGGGAGGGAGGTCGGACTCGCTGCTCCCGGGCTGCTCCGGGGAGCAGCAGGAAGGGACTGGGAACGCCTGGAGCCACCCTTCTCCTTCTCTCCCTCCCTCCTCACCGCAATCAGCTCGCTTTGCTCTTCCACGGCTCCGGGGTGAGTTTTGTTTTCTCCTCCTTCAGAAGCCCTTAAGAGAACCGAGATACAAAAAGCTGGGGATGTTTCCATTGCCGTTTTTCCCGTTAATGTGGAGTTTTAAGTGGCCTCGCTGGAGAGGCACCAATGCAGGAGCTGCCTGAAGCCCACAGCAAACAGCTGCCACCCCAAGTCACCGCTAATGACAGCGCTGAACTCCCTTTTGTGCTGGGTTCTCATCCAGCTGTTCCCTCACCCTGAGAGGGACGTGGAGGGCGAGTCCTGCGTTTCTGCACCGCTCAGAAAGCGCCCCGTGAGCCAGGAGGGAGCTCTGCCCTCCAGGCCCTTTGTCTCCGGGTGTTTTGTATATTCAGGATTCTCACCAGGGCTCCCGTCCCGGCTGCAGCGTGGCAGGAGGAGCTGCCTGAGGAGCCTGGCGCTTCCCTCGGGAGGGGAAATCCATGGATCCGGCAGCGAGGAGAGCGCACGCACCGGGACCGGCGCCAGCGGGGCCGAGGATGGAGCGGGCGGAATTCCCGACATCATCCCCTGGGAGAGAGGAGGTGCTGAAGGGGCGCCGGGGAGGGCCGGGGTGGTGCCCCTGGCTCTGGGTTTGTGTCCCAAATGCCCGCTGATCCCTTCCTCGCCTGGCCTGGGCCGGCTCTGACCGCAGCCAGGGCCTCTCTGTCCCCGGGGGAGCTCCAGCCCCTCTGGATGCCCGAGGGACAGCTCCGCTCCTGGGGCGGCGCAGGGCTGGCCTAGCGGGGCCGGGCTTAGTCCTGGGCTAAATCCTTAGTCCTAGCCCAGGGCTCTGCCTTGAGCCCCGGCCACAGGGAACCCGAAACCCCTGGGATGGGGCTGCTGTGGGGTTCGGGGAAAACACCTGGGGAGAGCTCAGGGGCCGCTTCCCTCGGGCCATCGCTGCCGTCCTGCCCTGTGCGGCTGCGGACGGAGAGCTGCAGCCTTTCCCGAGCCGCTGGAGCCACGGGGGAAGCGGAAAGGGGAGGAAGAGGATGAGCAAAGCCTTCAGGCAGGCACGGCCTGAGCTGCCGCAGCCCCGGGACGTGTGTCACCTGCGGGGTGTGGTGCCCAGAGCCCCTCCGGGGTTGGCAGAGGAGGGACACACATCCCCGAGGACATGGGGCATTTATCACCATTTACACCAAAAGCTTTGCTGAGGCTGAGTCACTTGGCCTGGTTTGGGGTTAAGAATTCTGATTCTGGTGCTTTCATCTCTTTCAGGAGTCGGTGACGTTTCGTGGGACAGCTCTGGCTGAAGAGGGGGGACAGAATGCCCGGATAACAGCCAGGAGATTCCACGGTGGGGGAAATCTTCCAGGGATTATTGTTTTGTAGACTCTTGGACAAGCAGAGCTGAACTCCTTTCCTTCAGCCACCTCCTCCCTGCAGGGCGTGTGTGCAGGGGCCCGGAGTGGCACATCCCACATGGGAGGAGCAGCTCTGTCCCCGCACATCCAAAGTCACAAACACTTCCTAAACCCGGGCTTTTCCCCTGGGGGAGCTGAGCCAGCTCGGCCAGGCCCGATCCCAGGTGGGGACAGCCCGATCTGGCACAATTCATCTCGTGCAGTTTTTAATCTCACCGAGAACTTTCTGCCTGAACTGGGGCTAAATCCCACGGAGGGAGCGGAGCCCGAGGCAGCACCGAGGAGCTCTGTTTGTCCGAGTGAACCAGGGACAATCCCAGGGAGGTTTGTCTGAGCTCCTGGAATTTCCCAGCAGAGCTGGGATGTTTGGGATTGAAGGCATGGACGTGGCTCCCGGGGATTGATCCCAGAAATGTCAGTGGAACTCTGGGGCAGTGCCTGAGCCCCACTGAAACCGCCCAGGCCTTTGTGTGAAAAATAAAAACATGTAAAATATGTTTAATGGCAAACTTGGAGTTTTGTGGCTGGTGGGGCTTGTGGGAGGGAAGGACGCTGTGCCCAACCACTCTGCAGCCTTAAATCCTATTTTATTTTTTCTGTTCTTTTTTTTTTTTTCCTTTTTATCTTCTTTTTTTTCTTTCCTGATCAAGTGCTTGTCCTTTGCAGCGGGAGCATCCCAGGCTCTCCTGCCGGTTATTTAAATACTGGGGAGGGACAGAGGGACAGAGGGACAGACAGGGAGGCTGCTGCCTGCAAGGGCCGTGGGGCAGCTGAAGGGAGGGGTCTCTCCTGTCTCCCTGGTCAGAGGGTCCCCGATTCTCTAATTACCATTAATTAACGGTATTGTGCCAAAGGCAGGAAATTGGCCGGCACTGAATGAGACCCAAAATTCAGTGAGGGAGAAGCACGGGGCTGTCCTGAGGCACTCACCTGCCGCGCCCCGGTGCCCTCCGGGTGTGCAGGCTGCAGTGTCCCTGTGTCACAGTGTCCCCAGTGTCCCTGTATTCCCAGTGGCCCCAGTGGCCCCAGTATCCCCAGTGTCCCTGTGTCCCCAGTGTCCCTGTGTCCCCAGTGGCCCCAGTGTCCCAAATATCCCCAATGTCCCCAATATCCCCAGTATCCCCAGTGCCCCCCAGTGCCCCCCAGTGTCCCCAGTGCCCCCCAGTGCCCCCCAGTGTCCCCAGTGTCCCCAGTGTTCTCAGTGTCCCCAGTGTCCCCAGTGTCCCCAGTGCCCCCCAGTACCCCCCAGTGTCCCCAGTGTCCCCAGTGTCCCCAGTGCCCCCCAGTGCCCCCCAGTGTCCCCAGTGTCCCCAGTGTCCCCAGTGCCGGGCGGGAGCTGTCCCCAGTGTCGCTGTGGCTGCCTGCGGGTTGGCAGCACTGGGAGGAAGCCGTGGCTGTGCTGCCTCATCCCCTGCAGCTCTCGGGAACCCCGCGCTGTCCTCGCCAGGGGCTGGTTTGTTCCCCCAGCCTAGTGCCAACCCCTGCCCGGGATTCGGGGACACCCTGCTGTCCCCAGCAACCCTTGCCCGGCATTTGGGGACACCCTGCTGTCCCCAAAGGTGGCTCCTGGGGCCTCAGGGGTGGCAGCGGTCCCTGCCCCGCGGTGCGTGCCCCCCTGAGGGCCACCCCCGGTCCCGGCCCGAGCCCCGCGCTGGATCTCAGTGCCCCGTTGCCCGTCCCCGGGGCTGTGCCCGTGCCTCTCTCGGTGTCACCGGGCGGCCGCGGGGGTCCCCTCCCCGACGTCGCGTCCCTTATCCAGCAGCGCCGCCGCGCGGCCAGCCCGGCCCGGGGGGCTCCGGGGACAGCGACACCGAGCCTCCGGGTCCCCCTGGGCTCCGCCGTGCCCGGGGGGCCCCGGGGACAGCCCGGCCTCCACCCCGTCCGGGCCGGGCTCCCCGGGGGCGCGGCGGTGGCGGAGCCGCTCCGGGACGAGGAGCCCCTCCGGGAGAACCGATGGGACCGAGGAGCCCCTCCGGGGGAGCTGATGGGGCGAGGAGCCCCTCCGGGAGAACCGATGGGGCCGAGGAGCCCCTCCGGGGGAGCCGATGGGGCCGAGGAGCCCCTCCGGGGGAGCCGATGGGGCGAGGAGCCCCTCCGGGGGAGCCGCTGGGGCCCGGGGGCTGCCGGAGGAGGGGAGCCCGTGCCCAGCTCCCGGAGCTCGGCCCAGCGCCGCCCCTCGCCGCTCCAGAGCCCCCGGGGCTCCCCCGCCGCTCCTTAATGAAGCCGCCGAGAATTGCCCTGGCGGTCGGTAAATATTGGCTTAGCTTCCCCTCGAGCGGCCCCGAAAAACCCACAGCGCTGCCGCCTAAGCCCTACAGTCAATAGGGGACGGGGGGAAGTCACCGCCGCGTCCCGGAGCTCCGGCCCGAGGAGAAAACCGGGAAAAACCGAGGGGGAAAAGGAAACGGAGAGGGGCCCGAGGCTCGGGCTGAGCTCCCGCAGCCCCAAATCGCGACCCGCGGGCCCCAAATCGCCACCCGGACCCGCCCTGGAGACCGAGAGGGGCTCCCGGGCATGGCCGGGGCTGCGGGGGCCGGAGCCCCCCGGGGAAGCCGGGTCCGATCCCTGCGGGCAGGGCGAGGGCCCCGCTCAGCGCTGAGCGGGCTGGGGGCTTCTCTTCCTCTCTTTTCTCCCCCGTTTTCCTTTCCATCCGTTATTTTTCCTTTTCTGCTTCCTCAGATTTTTTTTTCTCCCCCTGCTTTTTCTCCTTTTGTTTTGTTATCTTTTTCCTTTTTCTCTTTTCTCTTCCTTTTAAAATATTCTTTCCCGTTTCGTTATTTCTTTTTCCCCTTCCCTTTTATTTTTCTCTTTCCTTTTCCGCCCTTTTTCCCTCTTTTTTTTCTCCTGTTCACCGTTTTTACCCCCTTTTAAATTTTTTTCTTCATAGTTTCGTTATTTCCTTCGCCCCTTTTCTTTCCTATATTTTTTTTTAAAAAAATTAATTGGTTTGTTTCCCTTTTTTTTTTTTCTTTTTTTTTGCTTTTTTTTTTTTTTTTTTTTGCTTTTTAATTTCCGTCCCTCTCCCTCTCCCTCCCTCCCTCCCTCCCTCCCTGGGCCTTGCACAGCCAGGAGCGCGGACAAGAAAGGGCCGTTTCTCCGGGAGGCAGCGGGACGTGCCAGCCGGGCTGGCGGTACGGCCGGGCCGGGCGGGGAGGCGGCAGCTGCAGCCCTGCCCAGCCCTCAATGCCGCCTTGTTCCGGGCCGGGCTCCGCGCAGCAGCGCGGCCGAGCAGCGAGGCCCCGCCGGCTCCCGCGGGGGGACGCGCTCGGGGCCGGGGGGGGGGCGGCTTCCTGGGAAATGAGAGAGGAACTTGTCAGCGGCGACTGCGAGAAGAGGAGACTCTCTGTTGGCCTTCAAAGGGAGAGCGGAGAGGGAGGGAAGAGAGCGGGATTCTTTTTCCTTGCGCCCCCTCTTTCTTTTTTTTTTTCTTTTTTTTCCCTTTTTTTTTTCTCCTTTTTTTTTCCCTTTATTTTTTTTTTTTTTTTCCAGAATAGATATAGCACGAATTTTTAATTCGCCTGCCTTTCACAGACAACAATGCTGGGTTTGAAAGCTGGGCACAATTTGGGTTTTGTGAGGGGTCCCCGGCCCAGCTGGCCATATGGGATACAAGATGTAGAACATGCCGAACAATGAGCGCGAGTGACAGCCCGAACAAAACGCGGAGGACAGCGCTCCCTGACTCCGCATCAATGCCGAGCCCCGAAAGCAGCCGAGGCTCACCGAGGGCGTGCCCCCCTCCCGCACCGTCTCTCCCGGTTTTTTCGCCGGCCCCTTTGGCTCCCTTGGCTGCGGCTCGTTAAAATGCACGCCTCTAACATGCTCACCTCCCTGCCTCCCCCATTGTGCCGCTCTCTGAACTCTACTGTATATTGTGCGAAGATAGACTGGCCCGGCGGCGCCGCAGATACGGGGCCACGGAGGTTAGGGCCACACAACTGGTTTGATAGACTCGGCACAGCCCGAGGGGAAGGAGGAGGAGGAGGAGGAGAAAAAAAAAATAAATAAATTTAAAAAAAAAAAGAGAAAAGAAAAAAAAAAAAAAAAGAGGGGGAGGGGAAGAAAAAAAATGGGGGGAAAAAAAGAAAAAAATAAAAAGTGATGATTCTTTATTTATTTATATATATATATAATTTTTTTTAATTAGAGAAATAAATAAGATGAAAAGAGTGTGGCAGTTTTCCTTCTCTCCGCTCCTGGCTCGCATTCCGGGCCCGGGGAAAGGAAAACCGGCGCTGGCCCCGAGTCCCCGGTGCGGGCCTGGGGCAGCAGCGGAGCCTCGCGGGGACAGCGTGCGGCTCTGGGCCGGGAGGGACCGCAAAAGAGGGCAGGAAAAAGGTGCCGGAAGGACACACAGCCCCAGCGGAGGAGCCCCGGGGCGGGGGCTGCGGGCGGGGATCCCGGAGAGATGGGATTTCTCGGGATTGGGATCCGGGGGGCTGCGGGCCGGGATCCCGGGGAGATGGGATTTCACAGGATTGGGGTCCGGGGGGCTGCGGGCCGGGATCCCGGGGAGATGGGATTTCACAGGATTGGGGTCCGGGGGGCTGCGGGCCGGGATCCCGGAGAGATGGGATTTCACAGGATTGGGGTCCGGGGGGTTTCGGGCCGGGATCCCGGAGAGATGGGATTTCTCGGGATTGGGGTCCGGGGGGTTTCGGGCCGGGATCCCGGAGAGATGGGATTTCTCGGGATTGGGGTCCGGGGGGCTGCGGGCCGGGATCCCAGAGCTCTGGGATTTCTCGGGATTGGGATCCGGGGGGCTCTCGGGCCGGGATCCCGGGGAGATGGGATTTCTCGGGATTGGGATCCGGGGGGTTTCGGGCTGGGATCCCGGAGAGATGGGATTTCTCGGGATTGGGATCCGGGGGGCTCTCGGGCCGGGATCCCAGAGCTCTGGGATTTCTCGGGATTGGGATGCGGCGGGGCCGGCACCGAGGGGCTCTTTGGCGTTTTGAGCTGGGACGGGGCGGGCGCTGCTCCGGCCCCACCGCTCCTGCGGACAAAAGCCCTTTTGGGTTCGTTTTCGTTTTCTGAAACATCTTCAGCAGCCCGCGAGCCTCAGGAGCCGCTGTTCTGCCGCAGCTGCTCCCGGCCGGGCTCGGCCCCGCTCCCCGTCAGAGCCTCCCAGCCCCGCCTCGCCTCTCCCTCCTCCTCCGGATTTTTTGGGGGGCTTCTTGCGCTGTTAACCCTTTCCCCTGCCCAGCCTGGGCGGCCGGCTCATCTCCCCAGGGCTGACCCCCAGGTTTGGCTCTCCCTGCCCCGCCCGCAGGGTCCCCAGCCCGGGGAGGGTCCCGGGGCCGTAGCGGTACCCGGAGCTCAGCAGCCCTGAGCAGCAGAAACGCGCGATCCCAGACAGAAAACAGGAAAATGGAAGTTGTTCCCGCTCCCGTTTTCCCCCGGCGGGATGAAGCCGACCGGCCCCACAAAAAACCAAACTAAACCAAAACAGAACCACCAAAAAAGAGCCGTTTTTCCCCGAAAAATGCAGCCCGGGGCCGGTGGGGCCCGGCTCGGCCGCGTCCCCCCGCAGGCAGGGCAGGGCCGGGGGATGCGGGGCGGCTGCCGCGAGCAGAAGTCGCACAAAACCTTTTCCGTCCTTGCTGCCGCTTCCTTCTCTACTGCTTTTACCTCGAAACGCAGCTTTTTAAAAATGAAAAAAAAAACAAAAAAAGATCGAAATGGGTATTTGCTGGCCGGGGAGGGACGGGGGAGGCTTTCAGCGCCCACGGGGCTTTTTTCCTCCGCTCGGGAAGGGTTGAGGCGACCCCCGAATGGGAGAGAGCGAGCGGAGCGGCCGGGACAGGGTGTAAAACCACGGCCGCCGGCAGCTGGCGGGACGCGGATCGCTCCCCTTTTGGGGGGCCCCGAGCGGCGGCCGCCCCCCCGTTCCTCACAAAATCACAGGAGCGGCGGGGGGGGTTTTATTCTTTATTTTTTTTTTCTTTTTTTTTTTTTTTTTCGTTTTTGTAATTCTGACGGTCTCCCTCCCCCTCCCCTTTTCCTCTTTTATTTTAGTTGTAGGTAGACAGGACCACTCTGAATGGCGCAAAAAATTTCTGTAAACAATGACGCACAAAAACCACCTCCCCTCCCTCACCCCCCGCCTCCCCCCGAAATGAAACCGAACACCCCCCCCCCCAAAAAAAATGGAGGGGAAAAGAAACGGCAGAGGGAAAAAACCCCATAATAATAATAATAATAATAGCAATAATAATAATAATAGCAATAATAATAATAATAATAGCGTTTCCCTCGCCATTCCTTCCCCCGCAGTTCCGATTTATTTTTATTTTTGTTTTAAATTTATTTTCGGAGCATCAGTCTGTCTCCTCTCTGTCTGTCTGTCTGTCTGTCTCTCTCTCTCGCTCCGTTATTTGTGTGTTTTCCTCCGTTTTCGGGGCGGGCGGGGCGGCGTGTGCGGGGCGCGCAGCCCTCACCAGGTCCATTGCTGCGCCTGCACCAAGTGATGCGCTGTGGGGTACTGGGGGCTGCCGGCCGCGCTGTACTGCGCGTTGTACTGCATGTGCTGCTGCAGGGACTGCGCGCTGTACGCCGAGAACGGGATGCCCGTCTGGAACGTGGCTGCTGCCAAGTCCTGAGCTTTGAGCGTGTGGCAGGGCTTGCCGTCCCTCACTAGCACCGGCACGGCCACCCGCCGCGGCGAGGGGAGAGGAGTCACTTCCATACCTTTCTCGGCCCGCGCCCGCTTCATCTTGTAGCGGTGGTTCTGGAACCAGATCTTCACCTGCGTGGGGGTGAGGCGGATCAGGCTGGCCAGGTGCTCCCGCTCCGGAGCCGACAGGTACCGCTGCTGCCGGAACCGCCGCTCCAGCTCGTAGGTCTGCGCCTTGGAGAACAGCACCCTCCTCTTCCTCTTCTTGCCCGCGTCCCCGCCGCCCGCCGCTTCCTTCTCGTTGTCGGGGGACTCGTCTGCCGAAGGCTCCGGGGACTTGGCAGAGGGGTCCTGGCCGCCGCCGCCGGCCGCCAGCCCGTGCACTGCGGGGAAACCGTGCCGGGTCAGCGCCGGGGGACGGGCCGGGGGCAGCCCCTGCACCGCGCCCCGCATCCCTCCCGCCGAGCCCCGCACCCCTGCGGGACAGAGGCCAGCCGTGGGGAGAGGCAAACCCGGCATCCATCCATCCATCCATCCATCCATCCACCCATCCGTGGCCCCCCAGCTCCCGGCCGGGACGAGCCGCAATTGCCCCCCATGCCCCCCCATGTCGCCCCCATGGCCCCACCATGTCCCCCCCTACGTTCCCTGCTATCTCCCCCCCTCTCCGCCCCATGTCACCCCATGTCCCCCATGGCCCCGCTGCCCCATGGCCCGGCACTCACGGGAGTACTGGATGCCCTCGGCGCTCGCCAGCCAGCGCGTGTAGGGATTATCGCTGTTATCATAGAAAGGGCTCTTCAGAGGCAGCGTCGGAACAGTGTCCAAGGGGGTTTGTCCCAAAACTCCCGATTTCCTGGGCGGCTCGGGCGCCTCGCTCTCCTCCTCGCCGCCCTCCGCCGAGCCGTCCTCATCGTTGGTGTCGGGGAGGTCCAGAATGTCCTTCACGGAGAAGCCCGTCTTTGTGTTGGTCAGAGACATGTTCCGGCCAAATTCCGCCTGGGAAAGTTGGAGCGGCGGCTTGGCCGAGCCGCCGGGTCACGGCTGGGCACGCACACGCCGAGCGGCGACAGCGACACTGCGCAGGGACACGGGCACGGCCGGGGGGGGCGCGGCGGGCGCCGAGAAACGGCGAGAAAGAAAAAAAAAAAACAAACAAAATCGAATAATAATAACAACAATAATAATATGTATTTCTAGAAAAATCAGCGGCGGGGGTTGTGCGGGAGAAGCGGCCGCAGCGACGGGTCTCTGCCGTGGTGGATGTTGTGCCACGGGGGAAACTTCCGAGAGCGGGAGCGCAGCAGCTGGTTTCGGGAATAGTTTGTAACTCCAGGGGAAAGAAAAAAATAAAAAAAAAAAAAAGGGGGGGGGAAGAGACGCCACACAAAAAAAAAAAAAAAAAAAAAAAAAAAAAAAAAAAAAAAAAAGGATCACTCCTGGATCTTGTTCAGCCGCGCCGAACCCGCGCCTGCCGCTGGAAAATCCCGAGCCATTGCTGGAACGAGGAGTCCATATAAGGCTGGTCCCCACACATGAACCTGCCGAGAGGAGGGAGAAAAAAAACCTACATTAAACCCAGGAAAGGTTGGCCACGTGTGGGCGGGTCTTGGAAGTCAAGTGGATGAAGACAGTGTTTGCAGATGTGAAATTGCGGGTTTTGGGCGAGCTCCGAGCTTCCACCATTGGTGATGAGTGGTATAACGTGTCACTTAATTACCGGCGCGGGGAGGGCCCTCGGCAATGGGGGGGGCGCCGGGGGGGAGGGAGGGGGCGAGGGAAGGAAGGAGGGAGGGAGGGAGAGAGGGAGGGAGGGGGCGACTTCCCAGCTTTTTTTTTTTTAAGGGCACTATTTACATACAAAGAACTCCGCACCAGCCCGACGCTCCGGACGCCCCAAAGTGTGTTTTCCACCCGTGCTTTCCTCCGGGCGAGGGGAGGAAACAAAAAATAACAATAATAAAAATAAAATCATCATCATCATCATCACCATGAGAACGATAATAATCGGCGAGGGGGGCTGTTCCCAGTCTGGCGGCCCGCGCGGGACCGAGGCGGCTCAGATGGCAAGAGCCCAACTTATCTAACCCGCCTAGGTCAATATTTTGGTTGGGGCTTAGGGATGAGCGCTGGAAATTAAACAGCGAGTAATTGATTCTAGTTTGCTCCGAAATTAAGCGAACTGGCAAAACGCGATCGTCAGGCGCGACCCGGCGAGATGCGGGAGGTGATTATTGGGGAGGGGGGGAGCGTGTGCTTGTTTGAAGAGGTCTCATTGATTTTGCCACCTTCTTGCAGGGGAATGAATCCGGCCCGCTGGGATCATTCCATGGGCTGCAGCCCCATGGACTCGAACACGGCGGATTTTTTTTTTATCTTTTCCTTTTCCGTCTTTTTTTTTTTTTTTTTTTTTCTTCCCTCTCTCTTTCGATCTTTTCAGGGACCTGGGGGAGGAGGGAGAGGGGCAGAGAGGGGGTTCCTTCCCCAGGGAAGGCCGGCTGGCCAGGTGTCACCGCGCTTTCACACAGCCGCGCTCGGTTCCGGCCCCGCCGAGCCCTTCCCGGCCCAGCGGCCCTGGGGGCTCGCCCTGCCCGGCGCGGGGTGCAGAGACCCCCCCCCAACTTCTCTCTGCCTGCCACCAACTTCTATTTTTATTTTCCTTCCTCCCTCCTGCTGCTCTCTGCGCCCGCCGAGGAGCCTCGGCCGCGCGCAGCGCACGGGGCAGGGCCCGCATCGCCTTCCTTTTCCCCTTCTCTTCCTTCTTTCCTTCCTTCTTTCCTTCCCCTTCCTCCTCTTGCCCATTCCTTTTCCCTTTCCCTTGTTTTCCATCCCCTTGCCCTCCCCGAGCCCTGCCCGGGCCGGGCCGGAGGGCGGGGGTGTCGGAGATGCGCGGGGCGATGCGGGGCACGAGGTTCGGGCAATTTGGGACAATCTGGGCAATCTCTCCTCCTCACCCCTCATTTCTGGACAGGAAAAGTCGCCCGAGTTTCCCTGCCGGGGGGGAAGGAGCCGCCAGGCCGCCGGGGAGCGGCCGCCGCTGCCTTCCTCCTCCTCCTCCTCCTCACCCATCAATGGATCCGCACCTTCCCCTCCTCTCCCTCGCCTCTCCCCCACTTTTCCTGCCCCAGCCCCAGCCCCCAGCCTGCCTCCCATAATGTATGTGCTGTGGCTGACAATGCCCGGGGATTTTTTTTTTTTCTTTTTCCCCCTTTTTTTTTATTTTTTTTTTTCCTAGCGAGCCCCTGCGCGCATCCTGGGTGGTCGGGCCCGCGCAAACACAAATACAACCCGACGGCTAAGCTGGGGACAATGTCCGCAATGTAGACAAATGTCCGGCTCCTGTTGGAACCCTTTGTCTCGGCGCAGTTTTTGCATTTATTTCAGTGGCGAAATAATACGTGATTGACGCCCTCTTTCAGCGCGCCCTAACTGTTGGGAATAAATCTGAGGTTGTTCCTAGTTGTCATGGTATTCACCCGCGCTCAATGGCTATCTCTTCATCCATCGCGGACTCCTCCTCGACATCGAGGGAACCCCTCCGGGCCGGCCCCGCTCCCATCCCCCCGAACCTCGGCGGTACCGATGGATTTCGGGGCCCCCCGCCTGGGAGGGGGGTTCGGTTCAGCCCAGGGGAGAAAAGAGCGGGGAGAACGGCGATAATCGCGACAGCGGCGGCGCGGAGAGCCCCGACAGAAGCCAAGCCCCGGGGAGCGAAGGGGAGAGCACCCTCGGGGCGGCCGACGTGGGCCCGGAGCAGCGGGGCTGTCAGCGTTCAGTAGGAATAATAGTAATAATAATAGTAATAATAATAGTAATAATAATAGTAATAATAATAGTAATAATAATAGTAATAATAATAGTAATAATAATAGTAATAATAATAATAATAATAACGATAAATACTCCCACAGCCGAACCTGAAGCCACGGGCAGAGCGTCCCGCAGGGCCCTGGCGGTGTGGGGCTCTGGGGTCGCGGCCGGACACGGCCCAGGGGGTCGCGGCCCCCTCCCCTCGCCTCGCACGGCGGGGACGGCCCGGGACACCGTGACGTCACCGGCGGGGGTGTGACGTCAGAGTCGTTTGACGTCATGAGGGCTGGCGGGGCCGGGACGCTGCCCCGCACCGGGGCCAAAACCCGACGGCAGCGCCGCGGATGTCGCGACAGAGCCGGGGCCCGTCCCCCCGCGGCCGCGGTGCCTCGTGTCCCCCCCGGCCGGTGCCACGAGTGGCGGGCATGCTCCAGCGCCCGGACGGGCGGGGGCTGAGCCGGGGCGGCCCTCGGGGAGCGGCGGCTCTGCCCACGGGACCGCTTCACGGGCGGCTCCCTGCCCCGGCCCGCGCCCGAGCGCTCGGAGCGGATTCTTCCGCCTCCCGGGATCGGGAAAGGCCGGTCCGTGGGGACGGGAGGGGGAGAGAGGCCTCCCGAGCCGCTGCCCGGGCTCTCGGGGCTGCTTTTAACGCGGGCTCCTCGCCCTCCTCCTCCTCCTCCTGTTCCCCCGGGGTCCCGCTGCCCGCACGGCTCGGGGGCTGCCCCGGCCCCGCCGCCTTCTCCCCGGGCGGGATCCCCCGCACTCCCCCGGGGAACAGCGAGCGCTCCCGGGGAAATGCGGGACGGGCTCTGGGCAGCAGCCCCGCCGCTCTCCCTCCCCTCCCTGCCCGCAGCCGGCCCGTCTCCATCCCCATTCCCGCTCCGCGGCTCCGGGAGCGGCCGACAAGTGGATCAATTTATTGTTTGATGGAGCCAGAGATGCCAGATATCGTTTTCCCTTTCCTCCAGCCAGCAAATAAACAAACGGAGCGGGGCTGCACCTTGCGGCTCGGCCCGGATTAGCGGAGCCCGCACAAAGCCTTTGTTAAGGGACAGGTTGATTTTATCTCCTCGAATGAGATCCACTTGCAGTGAATGGGGAGAGGGAAGAGCGGCCCGTGTCCCGATAATTGTGGCGAGGAGCTTCACCTCGGGAGCATCCCTGTAAGTAACACCCTCTTTGTTTTAAAGTGCGGCGGAGGAAAGCGGAGCCGCCACATGAAAGGGGACGGCTCCCCCCGCCAGGAAAAATATCAAACCAAAATTTAAAAATCGGAGTGAAAACGATGGCAGCGAAATACCGCCCCTCCCGCCCCCGAGAGCCGCGCACGGAGGGATTTAAATCGCATTTTCCAGCGCTGGAGAGGAGATTCTGCTGCTGCTGCTGCTGCTCGGCAGCGGCTCCGGCTCGCAGGGGACCGGCCACGCCAGGCCGTGGGCACGGAGCCCACGCCACGGGGCTGCCTCGCACACCGGCAGCCCGGCCAGGCAGAGAGAGACAGCAAAAAAAAAATAAATAAAAAGAAATATAATTAAAAAAAAAAAAAAAAGAAAAAAAAGAAAAAAGAAAGAAAATCGTATTTCCTAAAATCAAGGGGAACCGGAGCTTCCCGAATCCTCCGGCGCTTACAGGAACTTAATTGTAACGGAGTTTCAGCGGGCTGAAATTCCCGGCTGGTTTCCTGGCTGGAAAAAATGGCATTAGCAAAGGCGTTAAGGATGTTTTGGGGGAAAGGAAAGGGGAGGGAAAAGAAAAAAAAAAAAAGGGTGGGGGGGGAAAGGCGGAAGATCTCCCCGAACGCAGGAAGGGAGGCAGCAGCAGCATTCCCTGTGGAAGCGCCAGGGAAAGCCCCCGCAGCCCCCCAAAATCCCGGCCCCGGCCTGCCTTTCTCCATCAGACAATTAATTCTTCTCCAGGACATAGGAATCTAAATGAGCTTCCCTATTCTCACGATTGCTCTATCTCCTTCCCCCCGAAGCTTCAAAGGCGGAGAAATCCTTCCAATTCACCGATATTCCTTATAAATCTGTAGATGCGGATCTGCCCCGCAGCCAAACTCCCGAGGTGGCGAATTGTCAGAGAAATTGGGATTTTCCCCCCCCCGCTCCCTGGGGAACGGCGGGGTTATGGCAGAGCCGGAGGGCACATGTTAGGGCTTTGATAAATGCACTTTAATGAGATTTTGGAAATTATTGCCCATAGTGATGGAGGCAGTGGGGTACGGGCACAAAGCCGGGAGCCCGCAGCCCCCCGAGCCGCATTTTGTGCTGTTTAATTCCTGCCCTGCGCTCGGGGGGAGCTGTAAGCCCGGCCCGGGGCTCCTTTCCCTTTCCCAGACTATTCCAAAGCGGTTTCTGGGCCGGACAAAGGGGGGTGCCCCCCCCGGAGCCCCCCGGCTCTGCCCGTCCCCGTCTCCAATGATTAAACGTGTCCCGACGAGATTAAGCTTTGTCAGAAATGATTTTTCCCCTCGGCCGGGGAAGGCCGGCCGGCTGCCGAGGGGAGCTCTCTTATCTCCGCTCGCTCCGCGCCCGGCTCCGGGGGGCGCGGGGAGCCCCCGAGGCTGCCCCCGCTACCCGCAGGGGTTCAGGGGGACCGGGGGCGGCTCCGAGCTCCGGGCCCGAGCCGGGGGCACACGCGTGGCACCCGCAGGGAGGGGAAGGGGTGAGTGAGGAGGGGGCACCGCCGGGGCCGGGGCCGGGGCCGGTCCGGGCCATTCCCGGTCCTCTGGCGGACTCTGCCGTCACAGCCGAGAAGTGTCCCGCGGCCGGGGCAGGGGGGAGCGCCCCGGGCTCCCCCTCCCTGCGCTGCCCGGCCCCTCTCCTGCTCCCTCCCGTGCCCGTGGCCGTGCCCGTGGCCGTGTCTCAGCCGCTCCGTCGGGGACGGGGCCGCGCCCCCTCGGAGCGCTCAGCACCAGCTGCTACCTGAGCGGGCCCCCCGGCCCCCAAAGCCCCTCAGCAGCTGCTGCCGCCGCCCCCGGTGACTCCTCTGTCCCCTCTGCCCCCGGGGCTCACCCGGCCGGGGGCTCCGGCCCGGGGTCCCCCCGCTCCCCGCCGGGGCTCGCCCGGGCGGGTCCCCTCGCTGGGAGAGCCCCTCGCCTCCCCCCGGCACTCACCTGGGCGGGGGTCCCGAGGCTGCGATGCCCCCCCCCGCCTCCCGGCCAGTCTCCTGGGCGGGGGTCCCGGCTCGGGTGGGTCCCCCCCGCCGCTTCCCGGGGCTCACCTGGCCGGGGGTCCCGAGGCGGGGGGTCCCTAGGAGGGGGGGCTCCGGCGGCGGCCCCCCGCCTCCCGCATCGTGTCCGCCGTGTGCCGGGCCCGCTCCTCGTCCCTCCGGCCTCACATCCCCCGCGCCGCTCGCTGCTCTCCCCGGCGGCTGCCGCCGGGCGGAACACCGGCCATATGCTCCGCGGCCATAAATTGGGAAGAAGCGCAAACACGCCGGTTCCTGGGTGGCTCTTTTAAGGCTGAGCCGGCCCCTCTCTCCCCCCGGGGGGCAGAGCCCTCCCCCCGGCCCCCCTTCCCCAGAGGGGCCGCTGGCTGCGGCCCCCGCCGCTCCCCCCGCCCCGCTGCGCGCACCCCGCCCGGCCGGCCCGGCCTGCGCGGATGGCTCGGTAGCCAGGGCTCGGAGCAGCCAAACAGCCAGATGTGGCACGGTGGCGGCGTGGCGAGCCTCGTTTACACTAGATACGCGGCTGATGCGGCCGCTGATAGCGCCGGGGCGAGGGAGATCAGAGCTGCGCGGCCCCCTCCCCTGCCCCCCTTCCTGCGCTCCTTCTCGGCTCCTCACCTCTTTCTTTCGGTTTGTTTTTTTTTTAATTTAATTTTTATTAATTATTTGGAAGGGAGGCGAAGAACGGGCGGCGGAGTCGGTGAGGGAGGGCGGTGCTGCAAGACCTCCCTGAGGGATGAGGAGCGCTCATGGAATGCTGGAACATCCCGGGTCTGAGGCTCATTGAGCCCAGCTCCTGCACAAGCCCCAAAAAGCGCCCGGCGTGCCCGAGGGCGTTTCCCGAACATCCCGAGCCTGGTGGCCGCTTCCCAGCGGTGCCCGGCGGCTGGAGGCTCCCGCCGAGAAGGCACGACCCCGCTGGGATGGCAGGGAGCATGGAGAGTTCCCGGCTGCTCCCAGGGGCTTCCCGGACCGTGTCCCACGTCCCTGCCAAAGGCCTCAAGCTGTGGCTGCTGCGGGCCCAGGGAAGGCGGCAGAGCCCCTTCTCCATCCCAAGCCAGCCGGGTCCTCCCCGCTCCTGGGGAGACCTTGGAGCCCTGTGTGAAAGTGCCAGGGGCCGGCAGGGCTCAGCGCAATCCCCCCCCGCTCACAGGCGGCTCCGGCAGAGCTGATAAAGCGATTGATCCCCGCAGCGATCAATAAAGATCTTGTTCCGGGCAATTAATAACTTTGCCGAGCTTGTTTTGTTTGGATAAAGGGCCCGCATTGCTGAGTGAGGGAGTGAAACCGGGGGAGAAAATAATCCTGTCATTTTATGTCACCCACATAAAAATTCCAATCAAACGACGGTGATTTGCGGGCATGCTCATTTGCATAAAGAATCCTCATCTGCATAAATCCGCAGGGTCTTTCTCCGCGGGAAGTTCAGGGTGGCTGTCCAGGATGTCTCGCTCCATCCCTAGGGAATGCTGCACGTTTGGGGATGAAGCAGCCCCAGCTCCTCATCCAGGGAGGAGGGGAAAGTGCAGGAAAAGGCGAGGGAGCAGGAGCTGCGTTTGGGGCATTCCTTGGGACAGCTGCCCCGGGCTGTGCTGCAAACCAGCTCCTCTTTTATGAAGAAAACCTCCCCGTTTTATTAACAAACCCATATTTAATCATGATTTTCACTCCGAGGGTGTGTTTTTGGCACCCGGATCTCACCGTGCCCCAGGGCTGCTGGAACCAAACCGGCAGACCCGGGGACAGGAGCGTGAGGAGGATTTCGCTCGGCCTCGGAAATTTAGTCCTTTCTGCTCCTCAAAGCTCCCGCGTGGAATCTCCTGGAGGGGTTGGTGTGACGGTGGGAGGTCTGGGGAGGTTGGGATGAGCTCCCCCTCATGGCAGGGCGGTTATTCCCGAGGATTTGCAGCTGCTCCGTTCCTCCTCTGGCACCTCTTTGTGTCCCAGGGCTGGGAGCTCTGGGCTTGGAAGGCCGGGGTGGGGTGAAACAGCCCCGAAATTCCCCGGCTGGAGGGGTGTGTTTCCACCCTCATGCACAGGCCTTTCCCAGAGCTCTGGGACGTGGCAGGGAAGAGCGGGAGCTGGGAAGTCTGGCCCGAGCTCCTTTTCCCATCCTGGCTGGCAGCAGGGATTGGGGAGGCGGCCGGCCCAGCGGAGCAGGGAGTGTGGGGCAGGAGCCGGGGCTGGGGCAGCCCCCGGGAGTGTTTGAGGAGCCCGCGCCCGGTCCCTGCCTGCCGGGAGCACACCTGGGCTGCCAGATGGCCCCGGGCCGGCCCCGGGCTGAGCACACAGCGCAATCTGCTGCTCTGGCTCCGGCCCCGCGCCCCGCACCTGCGGCAGGCCGGGAGAGGAGGAAACCCGGCACAGGGAGACGGGCTTTGGCCCATCCAGCAGGGTTGAGGCTGGAAGCGAGCACCCACCCTTCAGATTTCAAAACACGGGGTCGAATTCCGCTTTATTTCCTCTTTTTCCTGGTGGTTGCCCTGCTGTTGGAGCCGGTGGGAGCTGGTGGGGACAGCAGGTGCCCCAGGTGGGGACAGCAGCTGGGACAGCAGTGCATGCCCGTGGGTGCAGCTGTGGGGTCCTGGGACAGCAGCAACTTTGGGGACACCGCGGGGACCCTGCGGCCTCGGCCCCCCGTCACCCACCTGGCACAGCGGGGGACATTCCCCAGCGCTTCCGAGCGGAGGCCCACGCTCCCGGGGAAGCAGAGGGAGGGGGAGGATGTCCCGGTGACTCCGATGACATTCCCACCGGGACTGGCTTCCCCTCAGCCTCTTCCCCTGTCCCCAGAGCCAGCCTCGCTCCTGCCCTGCACACTTTGCCCATGGAGTCGGCCGCTGAGGCGCTGGGTTTGGGATCCCTCGGGAAGCTGCTCCGGATGGATTTAGCTCCCAGTGCCCTGCCACGGGAAGCGCCTGCTCCAGCTCCCCCGTGCCCATCCGCACTTACGGCTCTTGCCCGGGACGCTTGGCCCAGCTCCGCAAATGCTGCGGGTGAAACAGGTTCCCTGCTGGGAAACACCAAGCAGGGTGGGATAAAAAGAGAAGAAGGAGGCGAGCCAAGTGACAGCGACGCCGCAAAGCCTGGGAGCGACGCGGAGCCACCGGCGAGGCGCAGATAAGGCGCGCTCGCGCGTATCGCGGGCGCCCCATCAATCACGCGTCCATCTCCCGGACCCCGGGAGCGCTGGGAATGCGTGGCGGGATCGCTGTCAGCCGGGATCAGCCAGGATCAGCCGGGATCAGCCGGTGGGAACGCTGCGCCCAAGGGTGGCATCGGCCCCGGCCGGCGGCTTCCCGGGAAGGGAGCGGGCAGGGCTGGAGCCCGAGTTGTGCCCGGTGGTTTGCAATGGATATCAGGGAAAGGTTTTGCTTCCAGAGGGTGATCAAGCACCCAACGGGCTCCCCAGGGAATGGTCGTGGCTCCAACCCTGCTCAGGGATGCTCGGGGTGGGATTGCTGGGGTGTCTGTGCAGGGCCTGGAGCTGGAATGGACAATGCTGGTGGGTCCTTCCAGGTCAGGGTATTCCATGATTCTTTGGGATTCATCAGCGTGCTGCTTGGCTCGTTTTCCATCTGGACTTGCCCATCCCTAATGGCTTCCACACGGAAAACCTTGGTGGGAGCGCTGGCTGCCGGCCCTCCCGGGAATTCCCTGTGCGGATCCCAGTGGGAGTGGGTCAGCAGGGCCTCAGGAGGGTCCTTGTGCTCCAAGGACACTCCTGGGAAACCCTGCCACATCCCAAGGGACAGCGTGGCACAGGCGCTTCGGGGGCTCCTCCAAGCTGGCCTGGGAGAGGCTCATTCCCAGGTTCTGCTCAGCTCCTGGGCAGGAGAAGCGGAACCCCAGTGGAACGGGGCGGCTCTTGTGGGGTGGGGGGATGGATAAAATCTGTCCCTGGGCTTTCTGTGCCTCGGACCCCAACCCTGAGGGAAATTCCTGCCCCAGAAGCTCAGCAGGAGGAGGATGAGGAGGAGGAGGAGGGGAACAGCCAGTCTGCTGCTGAGGAATGGGAGCGGGATTCCAGGGGGAGTCCTGGGGAAGGCGCAGGGAGCAGGGGGCTCAGAGCAGCCCCCGGAGCACAGCGCCCCAGGCTGCCCTCACCCCTGGTCCCGGGATGGATCCCTGGGGAGGATCCCTCTCCGCCCGGCCCACCCCGCGCCCCCCGGCCCGGCCCGGCTCCGGTTCGGGGGTTCGGGAAGCCGGGTGCCTCCCTTGGCAGCTGCTGGCCAGCAGAAGGTGAGGGAGAGGCGGCGGGGAGGGATTACACATTAACCGGGACAGCCGCTGCTCTTTCCTCCTGCCCGGGAGCCACCGCCGGGCTGCCCTGGCTAATGTGTAAGCCCAGCCCGCGCTGCCCCTGCCCACCAGGATGTCCCAGTAGCCAGGCTGGCTCGGGGAGCTGCGCTGTGCAGGGAAGAGTATTTGATGTTCTCGGGTTTTATGGATAAATGTTTTCCCAGCGCCCCTGAGCGCTTCCTTGTGGGCACGGGAGGGACAAAAGCACCGAGCCCCACGTGCACAGAGACCGTTCTCCTGCTGAAACCTGCTCGTTTTCCTGGGAATGGCGGGAACTGGGCTGCGGGAGCCGGAGCTGCTCCCTTGGGAGCGTTGGGTGGCCGCTGCTCATCCCCACACAGCTGAAAAATAAAAACTAAAGCTAAAACCACCCGGGTTGTCTCTTCTCCTTAGTGGAACTTGGGCTTTTGGAGGGGCTTTTAGGGATGGGCACCTCCTTTTTTGACCCACTCAGGCTTGAATTTCTGTGACTCGAGCCCGGGGAGAAGCAGGAGAAGCCAGAGGGGCGAAGGGGATGAGCGGGGATGGGATCCTGCAGCTCCGGCAAGAGAAATGTGCCCGTCTGGGCTGCATTTTCCTGCCCCTCATCTTTCCCCTTTGATAAATAGAGTGTTCATGTCGGATAACACCCACCAAGGGTTTGTTTCCTCCTCCTGGCTGGGCTAGGCCAGCTCTCCTGCCCGGGAGATCGCGCTGCACGCCCCGTCGGTTGCAGCAGTCGGTCCCATTCGTACTAATCAGGATGCCAAATGTCGCCTCCAACCCAAAGTTTTCCATCAAAGGGAAGGACCTGAATCACGTAATGAAAATCAGGAGGGTTCTGCTCTTCAAAGGAGGAGGAAAGTTGATTCTTTTTGAGATAAAATCTAGCTGTTTGGGGAAAAAAAAAAAAAAAAAAAAAGATAATTGGAGGTAAAGCGAAAAGATTTTCTTATCACCAAATATCATTCATGGCAAGGTCTGGTTTCCTCCCCCTCCCCAGCGGGCTGGGGGCTCACAAGACCCCTATCTGAGCGAGAGACAGAGGAGAAATGGGCTGGTTTTGGGGTCTTGCAGGAATTTGGAAATGCTCCTGGCTGGGAGCGTGGAGGGGCTGCCCCGGCTTTGCCGAGAGGGGAGCGGAGCTGGCGAACCTGGCTCCATCCCCAGGGATTGACCGCAAATCTGGGGGGAAACTGGGAATTACATCAGCCTTCAGCTGCTGTGCAGGCAGAGCCAAGCAGAGGGGAGGCCTTGAAGAGCAGGAAAATCCCTGGAAAAGAGGGGCAAAGAGGAGCAGCAGCGCTCTGAGCGACACAAGGGCTGCCCATCCCTGCCAGTGTCCCAGGCCCGGCTGGATGGGCTCTGGAGGAACCCGGGACAGCGGGAGGTGCCCCATGGCACCTGGGCTGGACCTGGGCCAGATTTAAAGGCTTTGCCAACGCAAACCACTCTGGGATGATTCCATGAATTCCTGCCCAGGCCCAGCTTTCCCAGGGGGGCAGGGATGCAGGTGAGCTGCCGCAGCTCCTGCCCGGGGATTAGCTGGGTGCTGAATGCCTGACCTGTGCTGCTCTGGGGGTAATTACGGGGCTGTGCTGGAGGCAGGAGATTCCTGGGCCTTCCCGAGCCCTGCCGAGCCCATTTGGGCGGTTTTCCCTCTCAGGTGACGCTCCAAGGAAACCCAAGGAGCTTGGAGTCCCTTTTGTGCTCTGCACTCTGTAATCTCGGCGTTGATCCAAACCTTCTCCCGGCGGTCATTTCCCGAGCATCTCTCCCTTTTCATGTCCAGCTGAACAACTCCTCGGGCTCTGTAATTTCGGGATCAGCCACGGCGCTGACAATGGAGAACAAATTAGGCAGGGAGAGGAGCCCGCAGCCCCAGCCTTACTCTGCTGCCTGCCTGCGTCCCTAACCCAAATAACACCGGGATCGACTTTCTGCCGGCTGCTGGGGCTCGGCCAAAAACTGGGAGCACCCCGGGAGCTGTGGAAAACCCGTGGGAGAGCAGAGGCTCTCTGGGAAAGGGGGAGGTTGGGGAAGCAGGAAAAGGGCTGGTTGGGGTTTCCAAAATCAGGCTCTTTGCTCCCAGCAGGATGGAGCTGCTGGATGCTTCCACTGGGAGTGGTGCGGGAAGTCTGTGGATGTGGAATCTCGGTTTTCCCTGGGTACAGAGCTGACCCGAGATCAGGGACGCCCAGGCAGTGTTTTATCCCCAGCGGGGCATCCTGTGGGATACAGGCACTCATCCTCCACCCTCCTGCCTGTCCCTGAACCAGAAAACAGGAGGATGGGCATTATTTGTCAAAAAAACAACCCAGGAACCCCCAGCAGAGGCTTCACCTCCCTCACCCTCGGTGGCCGCAGCCCAGGCTCTCCTCAGGTCTCTGCATTTGCCATTCCAGCGCTCAGAGCCGCTCCCGAGGCACGGCCAGCCCGGTTTGGAGCCTCCCGCAGCCGCTCCAAGATCCCTGCGCCGTTCTCCCGAGGGACGCGGTTCCGTTCAGCGGAGCCAGCGCTGCGGACGTCTGTGGGAGCCGAGAGACCGAGCGAGGCACGGCCCAAAGTGCAGAGAGTCCTGCTCAGCTTCAGGGAACTGGAGAGCTTGAAATAAATCCCCCGACTCTCGTAAGCACAAAAAAAACCCCCAAAATAAAAAGGGAAACAACCAGAAAGGGAAGCAGGCGCATTGCCGGGGTGGCAGGTGTCGAGTGACCCGGCCTGTTAACATTTTCATGCTAAACAGCCAAGCCAGCCGAGGTTTTCCCTCCCTACAAGCGGTGTTTGCGCTCCCGAACGCCTCGTGGTGAGCCCGGGGCCAGCAGGAAACTCCCGAGAACGGGCACGGGGAGCTGGGCTCGCTCCCAGGGTGACAAGTGTGCAGATGGATTTGTCACAGCCCCGCTTCCCCTGCTCAGCCCCTGCCAAAGGAAGGGCTGATCCCAGCGCCCGGAGCTTTGGGAAGCGCCTGGAGAGGCTTCCCTGCTCTTGGGGGCCTCTCTTTGCTGCCAAAGGCCACGATCCTGCTGGATTTGGCCCCTGCGGCAGGGAGGGAAGTGCCGGTGGGATGGGGGAGCTGCTGGGGCCAGTCCAAGGTGTGCCTTGGATTCCTCTGGAGGCCGGGAAGTTCTGGCTGGCTGGAGAGCCTTGGGCAAAGGAGCCTTTTTCCCTGGAGGCCGACGCACAGCGACGACGCTCCCGGATAATCCAGCGGGAAGCGTTTTCCCTGGCGCTGGGGACGGAACGGGGGCCCCGGGAGCTGCCCGGGGGTGGCACACCAGAAACTGCCGTGGGTCTCTCTCCGCAGCTTTCCCCAGGGAAGGACGGCTGGAAAACTCGGGATGGGCTGAAGGAGCCGGGGCTGGCGGCGGCTCCTTTGTGCCTGGCCGGCTCGGAGCTCTCGGCACCCGCCGCGGGCTGAAGTGGCTCTTGGGCTGTGCAAAGGTTGAGTGCTGCTGCCGCTGCTGCGAGCGCCGGGAGGCAGGTTCGGTTAAACAAACACGGCGGCTCAGGGAGAAACGGAAGGCGGCACCCAGAGCTGGAGCGGAATTTAATGCTGGCGGCCGCTCCGCAGCGCGGCTCTCCGGCCGCATCCCTCTGGAACGGGCTGGGACGCGCTCCCGGGAATGCCGGGCAGGGGAACGCCGGCTCCGAGGTGTTCCACAAACCGGGAACCGCGCTGCTGTGGATTCCTGTGCGTTCCACGGGCCGGGCCCGGGCACTGCAGGGGCCTCCAAACGCCGCTTTGTCCCTCGGTGGCCGCGGGCTCTGCTGCGGTGCCCGGCAGATCTGGTGTCATACCAGAGAGTTCCAGCCCCGTGCCCACAAACCCCGGCCGGCCCGGGGTCGTGCTCGCAGGCCCGTGAGGCTTAGGGTGCAGAGAGGGCGTTTTTGGGGTGCCCCAGGCTGCTCGGGATCCGGAGCAGATCTCCCTCCTGCTCCCTTGCCCGGTCAGCACACGGAAAATCCCCCGGCGGAGGGGATGGGAAGTGTTTGTGCTGGAGGCAGGGAGAGCAGAATCCCAAAGGATGGACCGGAAGTTTCCCCTCCCTCTGCAGTGAACAATCCCCTGGGATTTTCCCGTGGGGAGAACTTCCCAACCCAAATATCTGCTGGTGCTGGAGCAGAATTGTTTCCCTGCTACCCCTGGAACAGCCCCCTGGGTGCGGTGGGTGGAATTCCGTGGTGGGATTCTCCAGAGCAGAGCACGGCTGGGGGAGCCTGCTCTCCTCCCTCAAGCACCATTGACTGCCAGGCGGAGGAAATTTGGGCAAAGGCCTCGGCACTTCCGGCGCCTTCGGCAGGAAAACAGAGTTTGGGTCAACACCGGAGTCCCAAAACAGCTGCAGTGTAGAGCGAAGGAAGTTTCCATGGAATTTTGGGGTTTTATCCCCAATCCAAAGCTCATGGAACACCCCTACGCTGTGTGCGCCGCTCCTCACAGCTAAGCTCAAGGCCCTGCTGCTCCTTGCCCTGTGCCAGCGTCTGCCCTGATGGATTCCCTGCTTTCCAAGCCTCGGGAATTCTGGTGTGCAGGGAAGGAGGGACCTGCAGGATTCCCTGCTTCGGGAGGGGTGGAGCCGGGCGAATTCCTCAGCGCCTCGGTAACAGTGCCGCTAAAAATCCCATGGAAGGAAAAGGCTGGATGGGGCTTGGGGCAGCCTGGCACCCGGGCGTTGTCCCTGCCCGCGGCAGAGATGGGCGCTAAACCCCTGGAATTCCATGACAAAGAGAGGTTTCGGAGCTCGGAGAGAAGGCCGGGGCTGGAATCACTCGGGGAATGATGGTGCGGAGGGCGGCTGGGACAGGGAGCGGGAGGGATGGAAGGAAGGAAACCTGCGGGAAGAGGGACGGGGGTCTGTCCCAGCCTCGCCACGCCGGCCCCACGCGTGTCCCCGCTGCGGCACAGACGGGGCTCAGCCCCGCTGCCACCCGGGGTCCCCAGCGGGGAGGGACCCCCCGAACCCCTCTGCGCGGCTCCGGAGGAGGGATCAGGCTGCGCTCGGGGACGGAGATGTCGCGATCTGCGCTGACACCGTGTGGCCGCTCCCCGCATCTGGCCCCGGCGCCCGGCAAGGGGGATTTCAGTCCCGACAGCCCCGAAATGTCCCCAGAGTCCCCTCGGAGCGCAGGGAGGCGGCAGGAGATGGGCCCTGGATCGCTCCCCTGCCAGCCTCGTGCCTGGATCCCTGCGTCCCTCCAGACCGGCTGGCTTTGGGCACTTCTGGAGCTCCCAAACGAGCTGGACTCGGGCTTTTCTGCAGAGTTCTCAACGCGACTGGGTTTTAAATTAAATGCGGTGGGTCGGGATGAGATATGGATCGGAAGGGATTTTTCCTGTGGGATTAACGAGGCCCCGGCACAGGGTGCCCGGAGCAGCCGTGGCTGCCCCTGGATCCCTGGCAGTGCCCAAGGCCAGGCTGGAGCCCCCTGGGACAGTGGAAGGAGATGAGCTGGAAGGTCCCTTCCATCCCAAACCTTTCCATGACCCCGGAAAGACCCGCCTGGCCCGCGCCTCGCAGTTCCAAGATGTTTTTAACTCGCCAGGCAGCTGATTCGGGGAGGACAAGGACCTTTTATCTCCCCTTTCGGCGGGCACCAGGCCCTGCGGAGGAGCCACGCCGCGCTCAGCCACCCTCGGGAACTGCCCTTTCTCCCCAGCCTTTTCCAGCCGCCGGGATTTGGCCGGGAAAAGCCCAGGGCTGCCCGTCCGGGGGGCAGAGCCGCGGCTTTGGGGCGCAGCTGGATGGGGCTGGGGCCGGAGACAGGCAGGGGGCGAAGTGAGGCCGCTCCTGGTTCCTGCAGCACAGCCCCACCGAGAAAGGCAGCGAGATCCTTCCCAGCGCTCCCAAGCGGGGCGGAATTTTGGGATAAAACCAAGAAGCCGAGGGTGCTCAGCCCCGCGGGCCCCGGGACGGGCGCGGAGCGAGCGGAGCCGAGGGAGGGCTCGGAGCTCAGGAAGGAGCCCCAACAATGGACAATGGAGCCATTTAAGGGACAACAAACAACTTGGAGCCCCGTGAGTTGTTCCCGCCGGAGTCACGGGGTGAGCAGGGCAGGAGTGGGGGCTGTGCTCGGGGGGGGGCCGGGCTTTGCCCCACCGCGGCCCCGGGGGTGCTCCCCGCCCGTTCTCTGTCACAGGATCGGGGCCGGAGAACCAGCGGGGACAAAGGCAGCACACCCGCTGTCCAAGAAAACAACACAAAACACGGGAGGAAGGGAGAGAAAGGGCTTTAAAGTCGGGCACAGATGGGAAAATCCGGATATTCCCATGGGGAAAGGGACCGAGCCTCTCCCAGCCAGGCTGGCCTGGAGCTGGAGAGCCGGGGAAGCTCCTTTTCCAGGGAATTCGGGGCTCCGAGGGGACGGGGTGGAGGGCTGGGAAGCTGCAACCTGTGCCCGGTGGTGGGGACGGGGCGTGTCTTTATCCAGGGAGCCTCTGGCTGGAGCAGGTCCTGGGGAGAAAGGCTGGCAGGGCAGAAAGTTGGGGATGAAAGAGATGTGGGATCTCCCGTTGCCTCTGTTGTGCCTCCAGCCCAGCTGGGAATATTCGGTAGCAGCTCTGGGCAGGAGCCGTAACGAGGTGACAGAAAGACAGATCCCGCTGGAAACAGGGAAAACGAGGCGAAGATTCCTTCCTCCCGAATTCCAGGCCTGGCTGCCAGATGGAGCAGGGCCGCGTTTTCCCTGGAAGCACGGCAGGGTGCTCGGCTGAGAGGTGCTGGGGCTCCTGGGAGCGGCATTCCCTGGGAACGAGCTGCGAGAATTGGAGAGCCCGCAGGAAAGTTAAAGGGTTTTTTGTTTTTTTTTTGTTCGCTTTCCACCCCCTGCAGTTCGGGAAGCTAAAAATAGAAATAATGCCAGAGGAATAAATAAAAACACCCCATCAGCCAAACCAAAATTGAGCCAGGACAGCACCGGGAAGTGAGAAGGGGAAAATGTGCTGGCTTGGGATGTGCTGCTGGCTCTGCCTCCTGTGGGATTTGGCTTTTTTGAGGATTCCAGCCCAGTTTGGGGTGTTGATGCCACAAATAACTGCTTTTATCCAAGGGAATCGGCAGTGGGAAAGCCTTTGATGTTAACCAGCCCCAAAATCCACTTCCCGCCTTGTTTTCCCCCCTCCCGCCTTTTGGGATCCGGGAGCATTCTGGGATCATGACACGGCAACCACGGCATTGTCCTGGATGCCAGGGGGACAATCCAGGGATGCTCCTCCAGCCCCGGAGCCGCCTCTCCTGCAGCTGCTCCAGGTTAATGAGCGCAATTAACAGCGAGCGCTCTAATTGCAGCCGTTCCGAGGGACAGACTCCACTGTCCCCGGCCGCGCCCCGTGTCCCTTCATCAGCGCCAATCCAGCCGTGATCAGGCACGGCCGGGACACCTCGGGAATGCGGCAGTCCAGACGGAGGCTGCCGGGCAGCAGAGTCTGGGCTGGCCGCGGGGGTTTGGAGCTGAAATCGGCGCAGTTTGGGGGGAAATGGGCTCTGAGCAAGGTTTGTGGGTGCCCACGGTGAACAAAGGCCTTGGCGTCGGTCCGGAGCAGCAATTCCAGCGGGGATTTTGGGATGCAGCTCTGTCTGTCCAGGGTGACACCGAGCTGGGCCCCCGAGCTCCGTTCCCGCGCCGGGTGACGCCGTTCATCCAGGTTTTTCTCCCCCTGGATTTGAAGCTTTTCCCGATCCCTATCAAAGCCCTTCCCGCTCTTCCCACATGAATAATGAATGCCGGCACAGCTTCCCATAAATCATCACCGTTCCCGGTGCCACGGCTGCTCCGAGTGCAGACATCCGCATGTCAGGCCATGGAAAACATGGAAAATCCATCTTTCCTCTTCTTCCTGGTGGGATCACGGGCTTGGGGCACCCAAGGGAAGGGCGACTCCAACCCCGCCCTTTGCTTTGGCTTTGAGGCTGGAGGATGTGGGCTCCTGGCTGTTCCTCATTGCTGGGACACATCCCGGTGCTGCTCCGGGAGCTTTTCCATGCCCAAGGTGCTCCTGGAAAGGCCTGGGCAGCCGGGGAGCTCTTCAATCCCTGATGGCACTCATGGATTTGGAGTTGGGCAGTTCCTGGCCTGGGAAGAGCTTGGTAGGCGCCCGAGCCACGCTTCCTTCCTTCCTTGTGGATGGATCCTTTGGATCCCACAGTCAGGGTGCATCCACCCTCAGCCTGGTTTCCTTTTTCCAAGGAAAAGCCGCAGCATTCCCTTCCCCACGCATCCCTCGGGGCCTAGGGAGCGCGTTCTCCTTTCCCCGCGGGCCTGAGGGATTCTCCCGCTTCTCTCTTTCACCTTGGCTCGCCTTTTATCAGGAATCGTTTGGAAACTTCTTCCTTTCTTATTTTTCTATTTTTAATTTATGGGCTTTTATTGCGGCTCCGGCTGGAGGAGCCCGTTCTGAAGTGTTCTCCAGGCTCTCATTGTCCCTTATCGCGGGATTGGATCTCGCCGCAATCCAGCCGCCGTCATCCTTCAGAGGCGAGCGCCTCTCACACGAGGCCGCTTTCATCAGCCGCTGACAGCCCTTGAATACATCATTATTGGGCTGGCACTCGGAACCGTTCGGCAATTTTTCCAGCCCTAATCTGATTTTATAAACTGCTCCCTGGCGCTATCTCCGGGCGGCGAGCGGCAAACGCGCCGCTCGGCCGAGATCCGCCCGATAGCGGCGCTGGAAAAACCCAGCCGGGACATCCCTGCTGGCCCCGGATCCGCGCATCCCGAGCTTGTTCAGGCTGGAATTCGCCCGGCTCCAGTCCCCAGCATTTGCTGCCGCCCCTCCGGTGAATTTTGGGGCATCAAGAAGGGACAAAGGGAAGGGGGAGATGTGCTGCCCCACGCCACGGATTCCAATTCCAAGCAGATTTTTGGGAATGAGTGTTCCCTTTCACCCTTTCACAGCCAGGTCAGGGAGGTGCCACCTGTATCCCGTGGGACCCCCTGAGGAGGTGAAGTCTCCTATTTAAAACTTGGCATTTTTCCTGTGTAATGATGGAAAATCCGATCTCCACCGTCCTTTTCCCCTCAGAAACTTGGGAGAGGCGGCCAAGCTGCTGGGGTGGGGCTGGATGAAGCCAATTAACTAAAATTTAAAGCAAAAATGCTTCGTGCTTTCCCTGTTCCTGGAATGCCTGGGAGCACAATGCCCAAGATCCCTCGGGATTTCAGCCCTGGCTGCCCGATTTTGGGTTGGAGCAGGTCATTAAAGCCGGGCTGGTGGCCGGGATGTCAGGATGAGGCCTCCCAGGGCTGACCCCTTCACCATTTCCTTTAAAACCAGCCCGGATTTGGTCGGAATTGGGCAGGGCAGGGAGGCTCCCTGGGCGTGTGTCCCTGGGATTTGGCAGCGCCACATTTCCTGGGATGAGGAAAGCTCTGGAATCCCAAGCCGGTCCCTGTGCCCTCCCGTTCGGCTGTGGCTGTGTCTGCACGTGTCCCACTCCACCTTCCGGGGGTCAGAGGAGCCATGGCGATCTCGGGAAAGCAGCGCTGGGATCCCCAGGCAGCTTTTCAATCCCATGTTTACTCCTAGGATTGGGATTATTTCTTTAAATAGTCGTAAATATTATTTGTTTTAATAACCCTTTGCCAGGAGCGGGGAAGCGCCCCCCGCTCTTCCAGCCCCCACGGAAGGGAGGGGATGCTGGGAATCTGGGTGAAATCCCCATTTTTCCTGTCCCTTTCCCAAAAAAGCCGCGCCGTGGAAGGAGGGAGGATGGATGTCTCACTTGGCTCGGCCAGCCCGCCGTGACGGGAGCCAACAAAGCCGTGTTGACCCAGAGCTGAGTCCGCGGAGCGCTAATCCCGGGCCGGATGGCAAACAGATAACCGGGACGCTCCAGCTTCCTTCCCCCCGCTTGCTCGGGAAGGCGGACAGAGCAGAATTCCCGTTAGCGCTTCCTTTGGAGAGGGATTTCCCCGCGGGCCGGGAATGCCACGGGAAGATGGAGATTGCCATCTCCCGGCGCCTGGAGATGCTGCAGCGCTGCTGGGAGCGGCCCCGATCCCGTGGGAGCGCCCGCATCCCACCCTCCGTGCCCTGGGAAGCTCCTGACCCTTCCCCGGTTTGTTTTTGCCGACCCCCAGCTGCCCTCCCGGAGGATGCTGCGCGTGGAGAGGGAGGAGATGGAGCCGGGTGGGATTTGGGAATTTGGGAGTTTGGGGTCTGGGAGAGTCACGTCCCCAAGGGCACAGCGGGATGAGGCTGCTCCTCATGGGATAGGATTTGGGAATTCAGGGATTTGGGAATTTGGGGTCTTGGAGAGTCACATTCCCCAGGGCATAGCGGGATGAGGCTGCTCCTCATGGGATGGGGATTTGGGATCTGAGGCGGTCCCTGAGCTGCTGGAAAATGCTCTGGCTGTCCCTTGTTCCACAGCGACTGTCCCTGTCCTTGTCCCCTGTCCCTGTCCCTGTCCTTGTCCCCTGTCCCTGTCCCTGTCCCTGTCCCTGTCCCTGTCCCTCCCGGGGACACTGAGGGACAGCAGGGGACGTGTGTGGGGTGTCACGGAGCATCCAGGTGGATCCCGGAGCGCCTTCGGACTCTGCCCCAGGGGTCTGTCCCGGGGGAGATCCGTGGGGAGCGGGGCTCGGGAGCTGCGGGCAGGGAACGGGGCTCGGGAGCTGCGGGCAGGGAACGGGGCCGGGAGCTGCGGGCAGGGAACGGGGCCGGGAGCTGCGGGCAGGGAACGGGGCTCGGGAGCTGCGGGCAGGGAACGGGGCCGGGAGCTGCGGGCAGGGAATGGGGCCAGGAGCTGCGGGCAGGGAACGGGGCCGGGAGCTGCGGGCAGGGAATGGGGCCGGGAGCTGCCCGCGGCTCTCAGCGCTTCCCGGGATTTGTCACGCCGGGATCCGGGCAGGGAGGCCAGGCCAGCCGAGGCCGCTCTGCTCGGTGGCCCTGAGGGTCCCTGCGCCGGGCCTGGGTGGCACCAGCTGGAAATGGGCACCCAGACGTGTCCTCAGGGAATGGGTGGGACGGGGAATGGATGGGGCAGGGAATGGATGGGACTGGGAATGGATGGAGTGGGGAATGGATGGAGTGGGGAATGGATGGAGTGGGGAATGGATGGAGTGGGGAATGGATGGAGTGG
Organism: Pseudopodoces humilis; assembly: GCF_049639895.1. Taxonomy (NCBI): domain Eukaryota; kingdom Metazoa; phylum Chordata; class Aves; order Passeriformes; family Paridae; genus Pseudopodoces; species Pseudopodoces humilis. The sequence continues at coordinate 613,017 of NC_142202.1, forward strand.
GGAATGGATGGAGTGGGGAATGGATGGAACAGGGAATGGCTGGGACGGGGAATGGATGGCACAGGGAAAGGTTGGATCAGGGAACGGTTGGATCAGGGAATTGCTGGGGCGGGTCCCCTTGGGCACAGCTCTGCTCGCTGTCCCCTCCAGAGGTTTTCCTGCTGGGATGAGAAGATTCCCGGTCCCCGCAGCTCTGGGAAGCGGCGCTAGAGGGAGCCTCCAGGCTGCCAGCACATTCCTGCCTCTTTTCCCGGTTTTTTCCCCTCTTTCCCCCCTCCAGGTGACTTCCCAGCCAAGGATTCTGGCACCTGAGCTGTGCATGGAGGCACATCCTGCATCCCACTGGAGCCATCCCAAAGCTTCTTCCCAAAATCCTGCCCAGCCCTGAGGAGCTTCTTTTCCTCTCCCAAACTATTCTGAAAGGAAAATTTACTTTCCCCTCTTGTTTTAAACATGTAAACCTTTGCTGAGCATCCACAGCTGGGGAGCAGCGCTGACAATCCATAAATATTTCTAAATTTGTTCTGGCCAACTTTATCTCCATTCCCAAATTTCAGATCTTTACATTTCCAGGAATGATGGCTGACAGGATAAAAGTGCCTCCCTCCATCTTTCCATAAATCCTGTAACACTTAAAAAAAAACACCCCTTCAGGTAAAAATCTGCATTTTTACACCTGAAAATACAGATTTTTAAATGGGAGGGGGCCTGGAGCAGCCTGGGATCGTGGAACGGGATGAGCTTTAAAATCCCTCCCAAAAACCCGGGAGTTCTGTGGGGATTATCCGCAGTGTCCTGCTGAATCCCAGAAGCTTTTTGGGAATTTAAATGCACTTTATGCCAGGAGCTCTTCATGGAGGAGCTCCACCTCTCCTGCCGCCTCTGAGGACCTCAGGTGTCCCAGGAGCTGGCCAGGGACACAGCCAGGTGCCCTTCCACACAGGGAATCCAGGAGGAATTTTTCCATGGAATTTTTTCCATGGAAAGGGTTCCCAGCCAGGCACCTCTCGCTGCGGCACTTGTGGCACAACCGGTTCCGCTCGGCGCGGAGATTGGCATCGAGTGTGAAGTTCAGGAGCTGTTGACAGAGATTCTGTCAACAAGGAGGTGTTGAAGGACGGGATATTTGTGGAAGAAGTCACCAAGAGGTGAAAGATACCCCCTTCAGGGGCCTTTTCCTGCTCGGCAGGCCCCTGCTCGCCGGGATTTGCCTGGAGAAGCCGGAGGCAGGGATAGGGTGGCTCTGAATCCTGGGCCTGCAAGGATTTTCCATCATCCAGCTGGGATGGAGCAGAACCAGAGCTCTCAGGGAGCACATCCATGCTGGAAAACAGCCTTGGAGGCTCCCCCCAGATGGTGTTTGGGATTCCAATATCCAAAATGAGGGATAGGGAATTGCAGCTCAGTGTGGAGATATGAGGGGCTGGTGGGAAGAGAGTTTCCTTGTGCTCCCTCCGGCTTTTTCCTTTCCCCCCATTCCAAAGTATCCTGGGATATTCGCTCACCCTTCTTGGGCTCATCCTCCCTCTTTTGCAGCCTCCAGAAGGGCTGTGGGGAGCACCCAGAGGCAGGATCCTGGCCCAGCCCTCTCCAGGGAAAATCCCGCTGGGCAGATGGACAGGCTGTCTCTGGAGCACTTTTCCATGTGCTGGTGGTTCCCAAAGGGAAGCGGTTCCTCGGGATAGGGACATGGCCTGGGGGCACCCCCAGTTCTGTGTCCTGCAGCAAGGAAATGAAGAGTTTTGGGGTGGAGATTGGAGATGGTGAAGAGGGTGGGCATGGAGCAATGGGGATCAAAAGGATGGATGGATGGATGGATGATGGATGGATGGATGATGGATGATGGATGGATGATGGATGATGGATGATGGATGATGGATGGATGATGGATGATGGATGATGGATGGATGATGGATGATGGATGATGGATGGATGGATGATGGATGATGGATGGATGGATGGATGGATGGATGGATAGATGGATGGATGGATGGATGATGGATGGACGGACGGATGGATGGATGGATGGATGATGGATGGATGATGGATGGATGATGATGGATGGATGAATGGACGGATGGATGATGGATGGATGGATGATGGATGGATGGATGGATGATGGATGATGGATGGATGGATGATGGATGATGGATGGATGATGGATGGATGGATGGATGGATGGATGATGGATGGATGATGGATGATGGATGGATGGATGGATGGATGATGGATGATGGATGGATGATGGATGGATGATGGATGGATGATGGATGATGGATGGATGATGGATGGATGGATGGATGGATGGATGATGGATGGATGGATGGATGATGGATGGATGGATGGATGGATGGATGATGGATGGATGGATGGATGATGGATGGATGATGATGGATGGATGGATGGATGATGGTTGGATGATGGATGATGAATGATGGATGGATGGATGGATGGATGGATGGATGATGATGATGATGGATGGTTGGATGGATGATGGGTGGATGGATGGATGATGGATGGATGATGGATGATGGATGGATGATGGATGGATGGATGGATGGATGATGGATGGATGATGGATGGATGGATGATGGATGGATGGATGGATGGATGGATGATGGATGGATGGATGGATGGATGGATGGATGGATGGATGGATGATGGATGGATGGATGATGGATGGATGGATGGATGATGGATGGATGGATGATGAATGGATGGATGGATGGATGGATGGATGGATGATGGATGATGGATGGATGATGGATGATGGATGGATGGATGGATGATGGATGGATGGATGATGGATGGATGGATGGATGGATGATGGATGGATGGATGGATGGATGGATGGATGATGGATGGATGATGGATGGATGATGGATGGATGGATGGATGGATGGATGATGGATGGATGATGGATGGATGGATGGATGGATGGATGGATGGATGGATGATGGATGGATGATGGATGATGGATGGATGGATGGATGGATGGATGATGGATGATGGATGGATGATGGATGATGGATGATGGATGGATGATGGATGGATGGATGGATGGACTGCCACTCACTCCCTCAGAAAACTGCAGGAGCCCCTCCAACTCCTAAGGGAGGTGGGAAGGGATCCCAGAGGAGATGGGACGAGATCCCAGAGGATTTGAACCACTGAGCTTTTTGAGGAAAATCCATCCCGCTCAGGTTTATTGTCGGCTTTGTTAACGCCAGGGAGAGGAATTTTCCGCAGGAGAGCAGATCCTGTGCAGGTCACCCCCTCTGGGCCTCCTCTCCTTGCTGCTGCTCGGGGCTGGGAGGGAGGAAGTGCTCCGGAGCCGTTCTCTCTCCTGGAACGGGGCTGGGCCCCGCTCTCCTGCCGAGATAAGGATCAGGCAGGCTGCGGTTCCCACCCTCAGCCCGCACCGGGATCAGGTAGCCTGGCACCAACCCAGGCTTCCTTCGGGCTCCTCCTTCCTCCGGGTGTCCATGCAAGGTCTCCTCCGACTTCCTTTTTTCCCTCTTTCCGCCCAGTTTTCTGCAAATGTTTTTTGTTGGGGGGGAGAATGGGGACGATGGACCTGGCCCCTGTGGAGCAGCATCCCTTCATCCCACAGCCCCTTCCCCGGCAGGCTGAGCCCCAGCGTTCCCGCTTCCCGATCCATCCCGTCCCTCCAACGCCGGTGCTTGCCTCCTCTGAAGAGGGCAAAAATGCCCTTAAAACCCCAAAACCTCTGGGCCCTGGAGGAGCTCTGGGGCTGCTCCATGATGTTTGAGCGTTCCCAGGGATTCTCTGGCTGAAATCCCACCCTGCCGCACGCAGCCGGCCCCTAATTGCATTGTTTCCGCTGATCCACGAGGAAATTATTTATGGGCACGAGGAGCCTGCTCGGCTTCCAGAGCCTTTCAAGTTTATAGGAGTTTTCCATGGGCTTGTTTGCAGGTTTGGGTTATTTTTACCCTCCAATTAATGGGGGTGGCTTTCCCTCCCTCCTTCCCCCCTTGCTGGGGGCTTGAGTCTCTCCCTCTCTGCCGGTGGGATGGGATGGGATGGGATGGGATGGGATGGGATGGGATGGGATGGGATGGGATGGGATGGGATGGGATGGGCGGCTGGAGAGGGGCCAGCTTTGGCCTCAGTTCATTTCTCCCTGCTCTCTGCAGAACCGGATCCCGTTTGTCCTTTGTTCTCCCAGCTCCATGTCCTTTGCTCTCCCAGCACCGCTGATGGATTCCCAGCCCCCCACAGGCACATCCATCCCCAAAGCAAATCCGTCAGGAGTGGACAGTGCCCCCGGCACGGCGCTGGAAAGGCACATCCCCAGCCAAATTTCCCGGGAATCCGAGCTGCTGCTGGAGCTCCATTTCCTCTGGCTCCTTTTTAATGGGTACCTGATACCCAAAGTGCTTCCACATTGGGAAACTTGCTCCAAGACGTGGAATTGCCCGGGATAAGCCCCTCCACCAGCAGCTTCTCCACCTGGGAAGTCTCTCCAGGCTGGGATCTGCTCCCATGTCGGATCCTCCTGGCCCCCCAAACCCTTTTCCAGGCCACGGGAATGGCTGGGCACCCTTGGGAATGCGGCCCCATCCCGCTCGCCTCCCGCCTGGAAGTTGTTTTCCTTGCTCCTGCTCCGGTGGGTTTAGGCTGTACACAGAGGATTTTTTTGGGAAGGGAGCAGCCTGTGTGGCAGGAATAAAGCATCTGAGGTTGCTTTAAGCGGCCCTTGGAGCGGGGCCAGGAGCCCAAGCAAGGAAACGCTGGGAGCTTGTTTTAATTTAGTGGTGTTGAAGTGCTCGGCTGCAATTAAGCAGCTGAAAATTAAACAGAACCAGTCATTAGGGCTGGTGGGACAAGCCCGGCAGACCAGAGGATATAAATTATTTCCAATGGGGAACGCCGGAGCCAGGCTCAGGATGGGGATGGCTCCTCTCCCTGGCTGCTGTCTCCTGGTTTAAACTGGAGGGGTTTCATCCCGAGGAAACAAATCCCTGCAGGTGCTGGATCTGGGAGCGGGTGAGGAGAGGCAAAAGAAACCCATGGCAGAGGGTTTCCTGTGCCCTCCCAGTCCCTCCATCCCGGGGAATTCCTTCCTCTCCCTGCCTGGGCTGGGTTTGGAGCTCCCAGCGAGATTTCCCTGATGCTAATGCTCCCTTTCCCTGGAGGAAGGATCCTTTCCTGGCTCCTCATGGAAGGATCTGGAGCCATCAGGCTCCAGCCGCTCACTCCCAGGTGTGTCCTGGGGGACAGTGACCTGATCCAGGCCACGTCCTGGGGGAATTTCTTCCCCGCCTGGGCTGCTTTGGAGGAGGGATTTGGGGCAGGAATTGGTGCCCTTGGAGGAGTGAAGGTGGAGAGGGGCAGGAGCGGGAATTTGGGCTGGAAATCCCTCACTTTTCCCGTGGGGAAACCATGGCTGAGAGGGGAAGGACGGGGCAGGCTCTCCAAAAACTGCTGGCTGGGCATATCCATGGTGTTTATCCAGTTAATTCCGGGATACCAGAGCTCCCAGACGACGCAGGGGATCCATAAAACTTCCAGCATCCTGCAGGATTCTTTTACGAGCCCAGAGCCAGGTAAGCCCAGAAATGTTCCCTTAAATCCCTCGCCTGCCGGCAGAAGCGAGGCCCAAGCCTGGCTTTAAAACCAAGTCCGGCTTTTCAGCGCATTCCTGGGATCTGTTGACGTGAGTGGGAAGCGTCTCCCTGGGCTTCAGCGGGATTTTCCCGGCCTGAAATGGAGTCCAGATCTCCCGAAACAAATGCCCCCGGCTCTGGAGCCCCGGGAACGCTCGTTCCCAGAAAAGGATCCAGCTCGTTCATCTGCCCGCATCGTGTGTGTCAAATTCCGCCGACACCTCCCAGAATTCCAGGAAATAAATGGAAAGCAGTGCCCGGGGAGCGCTGGGCTGGCGGTGCCACGGGATGAGTGGCAGGAGCATTGTTTGAGCGCAGCCTTTCCGAAGGGAGCTCCCACTTCCCTCTTGCCAGGACAAGATATGAAATTTCATTCCCATTTTATCCCAATTAGCGGAATTCTGGCTCGGAGCACTTCCGATAACGCGCAGTAACTCCGATACCCCGGCTGCTTTCCTTGGGGGAGCAGTGACGGGTTTAGCGGTGGGATCCCACTGTATTCCCATGCTCCCCATCCTGGATATTCCCATTCCAAGGGAATCCCATCCCACCTCTGCTCTAACACAAGAGCAGCACGATTCACCTGATCAAAAACCATTTGAGCTTTTATCCAATGAAATTAAACTTTCCCAGCCTCTTTCTCTTACCTGGGGGGGGAAAAAAAACCCCAAAACCCCAAACAAGTCTGAAACCCCGAATCCTTCTCAGCTCAGAATTGTTTTACTCAACCCCACACACCTGCAAAAAAACCAAAACCAAAAAACAAACACCCAAAAAAAACCCTGGAAAATCCCATTTTCCTCCAAAGAGGTTTTTTGGGTTTTTTTACTCCTGGAGAAATTAGTGACAACAATTTATAAGGCAGTAAATAATTATTTTCTGGCTTGTTTGGATGGTGTCACTTGGATCCAGGGAGGCAGAGCAGGGAGGAAAAGTTCTTTTTTATCCCACTCATCTTTAATTTTAAGGGCCTTGTGCAAGGAGGAGCTGCCAGGCGGGAATGGGAAGCGGAGGGAGGGGGATTTTTGGGATGAAGGAATCGGCTGGAGCGGACAAGGCAGCTCTTCCCAGCTTTAAATCCCGTTTTACATCCCCCATTCCCACACGGGGAGAAGCAAACAGGGCTTTGCTGTGATTTTTCGGGGCTTTTAGGATGGTGGTGATGTTCTGTGCCGCTCCCCGGCTCTGCGTTTTCACACCGAGCCGCGTTCCTGCTGGGAAATGAGCCCTGAACAAAGTTTGCCTGCCGGCAAACAGCTCCAAAGGCCGGGAAAACCCTCTGGATTGCTCTGGGATGGCCGGAATGGCACCCTGGGCACAGCCCTGGCTTGCTGCCCCGGCCAGGGGACGCTGGAAAACCCCAAATTCGGTGTTTATGTACCCAGAACTGGGCACCATAAAATTCACCCAGCCCTGCTAAACCTTGGTGGCAACCCAAAGGACCTGGAGGAAAACCAGGGGGAATTCGGGGCTTTGCTTCCCCCTCCTCCGGCCGCGCAGCCGGGCGTGTCCAGAGCCATCCCTCGGGAAAACTCGGGATTATTGATCCCGCTTTTCAGGCCACCCCCATGCACACCCCACCCTTTTTCCTACGAGACCCTCCCAGGACCGGGGGATCCCGATCCGAGCCCTAAAGCCCGGCTTTGGCACCACCGGATCCCAGCGGATCTGCTCCTTTCCAGGAGGAGCGCGTTCCCTGCTCCCAGCCCGAGCCGAGCCCGCCAGGCTCCCGGCGCTATTCCAGCCTCCCCGAGGTGTTTTTCCAGCAGCACAACCCAACTTCCCGCTCCTGGCCGAGCCCGCGGCCTTCCCGCTCGGCGGGGGCCGGGATCAGGGATCCATCCCGCTGGGAAAACACCGGGAATGGCTTCAGCAGCCCGGGATGGTTTGCAGAGCCGGCCCGGGGCTGGGGGCGATCCCGCCTGGATTTACACCCGGGTAAGGCTCAGTCTCGAGCGGGACCTCGATCCCAAGGAAAATATTCAGGAGGGAATCCTGCTGCTCTTTCAGGGCTCCGGAGGAGCCAGAGAATGTCCCCCAGGCTGAGGGAGCCGCCGGGGCTCCACGGTCCCGGGGGCTTTTCCAGCCTCTCCAGGATTCCCGGGGATTTCAGGAGCAGACGAGGGCTCCCCACGGGAAGGAGCTGCCCCAGGATCCCCCTGGAGGAGTTTCCAGCAGAGGGCTGCCGGTTTTCCCGGGAATGAGGGCAGGGAGAGGCGGGATCCCGGCTCTGGCCATGCTCCGTGCGGGATCCCGGCTCTCCAAACCCGGCTCTGGCCATGCTCCGTGCGGGATCCCGGCTCTCCAAACCCGGCTCTGGCCATGCTCAATGCGGGATCCCGGCTCTCCAAACCCGGCTCTGGCCATGCTCCATGCGGGATCCCGGCTCTCCAAACCCGGCTCTGGCCATGCTCCGTGCGGGATCCCGGCTCTCCAAACCCGGCTCTGGCCATGCTCCATGCGGGATCCCGGCTCTCCAAACCCGGCTCTGGCCATGCTCCATGGGGGATCCCGGCTCTCCAAACCCGGCTCTGGCCATGCTCCATGCGGGATCCCGGCTCTCCAAACCCGGCTCTGGCCATGCTCCATGCGGGATCCCGGCTCTCCAAGCCCTTCCCAGAGGCGGCGGCTGCTCCCGCTCCTCTCTCCCGGGTGCTCCGGGCAGGATTTTTAGGGAGCAACCTTCAATCCCCCCCGCTTCCAGCCCCAGAGTCCGCCGCCAAGCGGGATTCTCCCCAAATCCCGGGTTTTTGTTAAATATCCAGCCCTGGGAGGGAACGGCGACCCCGGGCACATCCCGAGCTGCGGGATGCGGCTGGAGCTGTGCATCCCCATGCTCCGCTCGGGGCTGGAACCGCATTCCAATGGCACCGAAACGCTTCCCAGGCAGAGCAGGAGGAGAAAAATCCCGATAAAGAGAAAAGCAGGATGGACCAATGCGATTTATTGCGGATTTTCAACACTCCGTGCTGCCCTCGGATCAGCAACCTTTCCCACCAGGAATTTATTTTATTTTATTTTATTTTATTTTATTTTATTTTATTTTATTTTATTTTATTTTATTTTATTTTATTTTATTTTATTTTATTTTATTTTATTTTTAAATTTATTTTACTTTACCTTATTTTATTTTATTATTTTATTTTATTTTATTTTTAATTTAATTTACTTTACCTTATTTTATTTTATTTTATTCTATGGATCCGGGATCTCGCTCTCGTTTTCACGTTGAGAATCTCTGATCACAGAACGCAGAGGGGTTCGGGGGTTGTTTTTTTTTAGGGGAAAAAATTAATTTGGAAAAATCCAAACGTCCAAACTCCCGGGGGGTTTGATGTGGTTTTAATCCGGGTGGGTTTGAGGAGCCTCTGGCAGGGAGGGATTTTGGGGAGGACAAATTGCCTTTGACAGATATTACTGTTAATTATCGAACCTGTGGCCTTGGCAGAGCCGGCAGGGGCGCTCGGAGCTCTGCAGGATTTTATTTCTCTCTTCTTCAGCGGCCAGGAAGGTTTCCTGGGCTCCTCCAAACCCTGCGTTCGGGAGAAAGGCCGCAGGAAAAAATCCCTTTGGAGTGAATTTTGCCATGAGTCGGACACGGAGCACAGGCCGAGGCTCCCAGCGCTCACCGGGGGTTCTCAGCGCGTCTCTTCCCACAGGATTTCCCAGTTGGGATTGGTCCCGATGGAAAAGGAGCTCCGTGAACTCCCGGGAGAGCCGCAGCATTCCTGAATCAGCGAAAAATTCTGATAACAACCAAATAATGTAGCTCGGGATGGCGGCATTAGATAACAGCACAACAACAGAATATTGTTACTATATGAGAATTAAACCAGCGTTATCTATTGCGGAATAATAATAATAATAATAATAATAATAATAATAATAATAATAATAACAACAACAACAACAACAACAACAACAACATTATTTTGTAATAAATAACCAAGAATAAATACTGGTGAAGCACCCAGGACCCCCTACCTTTAACTATTCCAATCTCCAGCAGCTGCAGCAGAGGAACACCCTTGACATCCTTCATCTCTCCATCCAGTAGTCATTACATTTCTATTTTAAAATTAAAAAAAATAAGAAAACAAACAAACAAACAAACAAACAAAAAAAGCTTGCAGAGCTCCCTGCTCCGCTGGATTTTTATTCAGCAAAATCAATGAGGTAAAATCTCGCCTCTGTCACCCGAGGCTCAGCCCGGCACAAAAAACCCGCAAAATTCCAGCAGCTTCGGCAAAACCAGGGAAAATTCGGGTTTTTTAATATTTTTTTTTTTCACGCCGGCTGGTGTTCAAGCGGGGAAAGAGGGGCTGGAGAAGGGAAAGAGGAGCCGGAGCAGATGGAAACCATCGCGGGCAGGGCAGGGAATGGCCGGGGGGAGCAGCTCTGGGGGTCCGGCGCTGCTCCTGGAGCTCCGCAGGGAGCTGGACAGGGAGCACAGGGCTCGGGGCTTTCTGCCACAGCTCACCTGAGCAGCCGCCCCTTTCTTCTCCCTTCTCCTCTCTTTCCTTCCCCTTTCCTTTTAATTATTTTCTGCTTTCCCTTCCTTTTCCTTGCTTATTTTTCTTTATCCCGATTTTAGAAATTATTTTCTTCTGGCTTTTATTTTCCCTTCCTTTTTCATTTCCCCCGCTTGACTTTCCTTCACCACCTACATCTCTCCCCTCCTAATTTTTTCTTTTCCCTTCTTTTAATTTTAAATTTACTTTTAATTTTGATTTCCCTCCGTTTCCCCCTTCTCTCCCTTTGTTTCCTTTCCATTATTCCCTTCCCTCCCCCTTTCCCTCGGCTCCCTTTCCAGGCTGTTTCCAGGAGCGGATTCCTGCGGGAAGGACGCGGGTGGCGTGCGGGGAGCAGGTGGAGGATCCTTTCCTACCTTTTCCCTTGGAAAAGCCTCATCCTCAGGGAGCGGAGGATGCTCCAGCGCCGCGGCTCCTCCGGCCTGGCCCCCCCAAAATCCCCCAAATCCCCCGGGAGCCGCACCTGCCTTCCCCGGCCGCTTCGGACGGCGCTGCCGGGGCCGGGCACGGCGAGCTCCTCGCTCCGGGGCTGCCGGGGGGCAGCGGGACCCCCAGTCCCGGCCGGGCTCCAGTTTAACCCCTCCGCTCCCGCTCCCGGGGCTTTTCCCGGCGCTCGGGCCCCGCCTGGACTCGGTGCCGCAGCTCGGCCCGGGGGTGCCCCCTGCCCGCGGTGACGCTGTGCCCCCCGGGCCCCCCGCTTTAAACCCCCCAACAGCTCCCCCCAGCCCCGCTGTCCCTCCCGAGCCCCCCGCTTTAAACCCCCCAACAGCTCCCCCCAGCCCCCGCTGTCCCCCCCCGAGCCCCCACCCTGGCACTCGTTCGCGGAAAACACTCACGGTCTCCCCAGCGAGCTCTCCGTGAGCGGGGATAAAACTCCGGGATCCGGATAAAACTCCGCGTTCTCCGGGGCCTCTCCGGCCGGGACTTTCTGGGGCTGAAACGGCGGATTTGGCCTCCGGGGGCTGGGCAGCAGAGGGTCTGCGGGGGAGCCCCCCGAAAGTGAGCGCGTCCCGGGGGTCCTGTCCCGGGGGTCCCGTCCAGGGGGTGCCGCGGGGGCAGGTGCTTGTCCCTGTCCCTGTCCCTGTCCCTGTCCCTGTCCCTGTCCCTGTCCCTGTCCCGCGTGGGATCCCCTCGGGGAGGGGGCGATGGCAGCCCCGCCGTGTCCCCACCGAGCGCAGCCGCGGTCCGGGGGGCTCGGGGGGGGCCCGGTGGCGGGCGGGCAGAGGGGGCGGGAATGCCCGGGGGGCTCGGGGGGGGTCCCGGGGGCTGCGATGCCGGGGGGGGCGGGCAGAGGGGGCGGCGGTGCCCGGGGGGCTCGGGGGGGTCCCGGTGGCGGCGGTGCCCGGGGGGGCGGGCAGAGGGGGCGGCCCCCCGGCCCCGCCGGCCGCGGCCATTTAGGAGCGGTCGGGAGCCAATGGGCGGAGGCGCCGCCGCCGTGACGGCCGCGATTGACGTGATTCCCACGTCAAATTGATCCCGAGGAGCTGCGGGGGCTCCCCGCGAGCGGGGCTCGCTGCCCGCACCGCCAGGACACCCGGCCCCGCCGCCCCGGGCTCGCTCTCTATGCCGCGGCTGCGTCCCCCCCGCGCCGGGCCATGGGTGAGTGCGGCGGCTCCGGGACGGGCTCCGGGACGAGCAGGGCACCGGGAAGGGGCAGGAGGCGGCCGGGGGTCCCGGGGTGCCGCGCCCGGCCGGGGGGGCTCCGGGCTGCCCCGTCCTCCCTTCGCTTTCGCTGCGCTCCGCTCGCTCCCTGCGACTCCTTCTCCCTTCCCGTTCTGCTGCCTTCTCTCTTTTTGTCCCGCTCCCCTTTTTTGCTTTCCTTCTTCTCCCACCTCATCGTTTCTGACTTTTCTTTTTTCTCTCGTTCTTTCCCTGTCTTTCCTCCCCCTTCTTTTTATGCTGTCACTTTTATCTCGCTTTTTTTTCTGTCTCTATTTCTCCTTTCTTTCTTTCCTCCTTTTTCCCTTCCCTTGGGCTCTTTTTTCTCTCTTTCTCTCTTCCCTTCTCATTCTCGTTTTGTTTTTTTCCTTCCCCCCTTCTTTTTCTTCCTCCCTCTTCTCCTTTTTCTTCTTTCTTCTCCTTTTTCTTCTTTCTTTTCTTTTCTTTTCTTTTCTTTTCTTTTCTTTTCTTTTCTTTTCTTTTCTTTTCTTTTCTTTTCTTTTCTTTTCTTTTCTTTTCTTTTCTTTTCTTTTTTTCTTTTCTTTCTGTTCTTTTTTTTTTTTTTCTTTTTTTTCTTTTCTTTTTCTTTTCTTTTCTTTTTCTCCCCTCTTTCCCCTCTCCTCATCCTCACCGTGATCTGTACCGAGCCGTGCCGTGCTGTACCGGGCCGAACCGCTCCGTGCCGCCCCGCAGAGCACACGTACGGCGAGGTGAACCAGCTGGGCGGAGTGTTCGTGAACGGGCGCCCGCTGCCCAACGCCATCCGGCTGCGCATCGTGGAGCTGGCCCAGCTCGGCATCCGGCCCTGCGACATCAGCCGCCAGCTCCGCGTGTCGCACGGCTGCGTCAGTAAGATCCTGGCCCGCTACCACGAGACGGGCTCCATCCTGCCCGGGGCCATCGGCGGCAGCAAGCCGCGGGTCACCACGCCGGCCGTGGTCAAGCACATCCGCGACTACAAGCAGGGCGACCCCGGCATCTTCGCCTGGGAGATCCGCGACCGCCTGCTGGCCGACGGCGTGTGCGACAAGTACAACGTGCCCTCGGTCAGCTCCATCAGCCGCATCCTGCGCAACAAGATCGGCCCGCTGGCCCCCGCGGGCCCGCCCGCGCCCGCGCTGCCCTGCGCGCACCTCTACCAGTGCCCGTACCCCGGAGCGGCCAAGGCCGGCCCGCACCCCCCCGCGCCCCTCGGCGCTCCCCCGGTGCCGCTGCCCCGCTCCTGGCCCTCGGCGCACTCGGTCTCCAACATCCTGGGCATCCGCAGCTTCGTGGAGCAGGCGGGTGGGTAGCGCCAGCTCCGCTTCTCATCCTCCTTTTCCCCTTTTCTCGCTTTTTGTAGCCGAGTTTTTCTGTCTCTTTAGGCTCCGCTTTATTTTGTTTTTGTTGTTGTTGGGTTTTTTTTTTGTCTCTTTGTGTTGGCGGTTTTTTTGTTCGGCTGGGTTCTTTTTGTTTGTTTTCGGTTTTGTTTGTTTCGAGGGGTTTGTCGCTTTCGGTTTTTTTTTTTTTTAATTTTATTTTTTATTATTTGTTTCGGGGGTTTTGTTTGTTCCGTGCCTTTTGGGGACTTTTTGCTTGTTTCGGCTTTTTATTTGCTCCGTGCCTCTTTGCTCGTTTCGTGCCTTTCTGCGTCTTTCCTTCTTTTTTATTGGTTTCAGCCTCTTCGTTTATTTCGAGCGCTCTTGTTGTTGTTGTTTCTTTCCCGTTTTGCTGTTCCTTGCAATTTTTTGGTTGTTGTTTTTCCGTACATTTCCCGTTTAAATTTTGGGGTTTTTCCCCCCTATTTTCCCCCCTTTTTTTCTCCCAAGGGCCTCCCCCAGCCCCAGCAGCCCGTCGGGGCCAGATGCGGCCTCGGCTCAGCCACATCTTGAACTTTTTATGAAAAATGTGGAAAATATTTTCCTAGGGATGATAGATTGCCGACCGCAAATTCGGAGCCCTGAATTTCGCTCCGCAAAGGGGGGATTAAAAAAAAAAATAAATTTTATATGTATAAAAATGTGAAAAGGGGGGGAAAAGAGGGAAAAATCAGAGGAGGGGAAAAACCAGGGAGAAAAGGGAAGAGAAGGCGGCTCGGATGCGGCCTCCTGGATTCTCCCGGGGAATCTGGGAATTTCGGGGCTCCGGCAGAGCCAAGGCCGAGCCCCGCCGGCTCCAGGGGGGCAGAAGCGGGGCCGTGGCGGGGGCTGCGGGTCCTTTCATCCTCCCAAAAGCCCGAGCAAACCAAGCGAGTGCGTTTCCCCCCGCGCAATCATTTATCCTTCAAATTCCGATGTCACTTCTCCAAATCCCCTTCGTCGGGAGAGAAATTTGGGGCCCTAAATTATCGGGGGTTGGGAACGGGCGGAGGGAGGGGGAGAGGGAGGGCGGGTTTCGGGGGGGACAGCGCAGCCTTTCCCCGCGGCGCGATCCCGAATTTCGGGGTGCCGGGAGGGAACGGCGATCCCGGTGCCCCGCCAGCCGCGCGGGGTGATCGGAAAAGCGGCAATTTCGGCTGTTTCACCCCAAAAGCTGCTCGGGCCCGGCCCGGGGGGGGGGCTGGGGGCTGACGCTTTGCTCCCCAGGGGCTCTGGCTGGCACCGAGGGGGCCGCGTACCCCCCAAAAATGGAGGAGTGGCCCAGCGTGAGCAGGAGCGGCTTCCCCGGGCCGGGCCAGGCGGTCAACGGGCTGGAGAAAGCAGCGATGGACGGCGACATCAAATACCCGCAGGTGGGCCTGGGGACACCAGGGGACACGGAGGGGACACGGGAGGGCAGCGCTGCCACCCCAAATCCCCGCTGGGGACACGAGGGGACAGGGGAGGGGCAGGATTGGGGCGGCGGTGGGGCAGGGAAGGACAAGGCGGGGAGGGGCCAGGGAGGTGGGGGGAGACGCCGGGGAGCCCCGAGCCGGGACCCCGTGTCCCCTCTGAGCCGCTGTCGCTGTCCCCAGCCCGGCGCGGGGCTCTCCTCCATGGGCACCTTCCTGCCGGCCTGCGCTTACCCCCCCTCCAGCCAGCCCGGCGTCTACGGCGGCTCCCCCGGCGCCTACATCGCCCCGGGGCCCCCCTGGCAGCCTCAGGGGACCCCCCTGGGCCACCACGGCCACGGCGTCACCGGCCCCGGCGGCGAGCTGACCACGGCCTTCAAGCAGCCCGGCAGGGAAGGTGAGCGGGGAGGGAGCGGGGGCAGCGCGGGGAGGGACCCCCGGGCTCGGGAGGGACCCCCGGGCTCAGGAGGGACCCCCGGGCTCAGGAGGGACCCTTAGGCTCAGGAAGGACCCCCGGGCTCAGGAGGGACCCCCGGGCTCAGGAGGGACCCCCGGACTCGGGAGGGACCCCCGGACTCGGAAGGGACCCCCGGGCTCGGGAGGGACCCCCGGGCTCAGGAGGGGTCTGAGCCGTGCATCCCCCTCCCCATCCCGGGATCCAATCCCGGCTGTGCGCTGGGGTTCCCATTCCCGCTCGCTGGGAGCCGCCAGGGAATGCCCGGAGATTCCCGGGCAGCTCCTCCTTCCCCCCGGGAACGCGGCCGGAGCCTCTCCCCGAGCTCCCAAAAACCGACACCGGCCCCAGGAACCGGGAGCTTGTCCGGGAAAGCAGAAGCCTTGACCGGGAATCGCTAATTCCTAGGAATTCCCGATCAATTATCAACTGACAGCAGTGATTTAGCGGTTTGGTTTAGTTATTAATTATCATCATCAACTGTCATTTGATTTAATCGCTTCCCGGGATTATTCGGGAATCCTTTCCCTCCGAGCGCTCCGCCGGGAATCCCAGGGGAGCAATTTGAGGCTGTCGAAGGGGGAGTTGCTTTTATTTCCCGTTAATTATTTCTCTTCATTAATAGAGCTCGAGTCCCTCTTTTTAAAAACCCCGATTTTGCCGCCCTGCCTATAAAATCCCCTTCGATATTTTTATATTTTTCCCCGCAGCATTTGACTTCCTATTATTTTAATTCATATTTGAGAATTATTTAATTCAGTTTGAGAATAATTCCCGCTTTATTGGCCCTTTTTTTTTTAAATGTTGTTTTTTCTGGGGTTTAAAATTTTAGTTTAGTTGCTTTTCTGTTTTTTTGGTTTTTGTTCGTTTGTTTGGGGTTTTTTTGTTTGTTTGTTTTTTAATTATTTTACCATATCTGACCTGCTGCGAGTTGTAACCTCAGCTGTGCCAGGGAGGGGCGATTGGGGGTGAAAAGAAATAATTTAAACCGAGTATATAAAGGTTTAAAAAACAAAAAATAAATAAAGAGAGAAGGAGAATGGAGAGAAGGAAGAAAAAGAAATTAAAAAAAAAAAAAGTAAAAAGAGAAAAAGGAGGAAAGAAAAAATTAAGGATATAAAACGACCACCTCTGCGTATTTAACGTATTTTCCAAGTGTTTTAAGTTATTTAGAACCTGAATTATGATTTATCCATTTTTAAGCTGTTTTGTCCCCAGACTTTCTCCAAACCTTTGTAGATTTTTGATTTATTGGTGGGGGTTTCTTTGCGGGTGGTTTTTAAATTGTTTTTTATTTTTCTCTTTAGAGTTTCTTTGAAATTTTTCCTTTTTTTTCTTTTCTTTCTTTTTTTTTTTTTTTTTTTCTTTCTTTTTCCCCCCCCTTTTGGATCGGTTTCCTGGTTCTGCCACCGGGACCAGGAAAATGCTGGATTATCCCACAAACGAGCTGCAGGAGGAAGGGTGGAGGGGTCTGCGGGGGTACCTGAGTGGGAAAAACGGGAAAAGGCTGGAAAGAAGGAAGGAAGGAAAAGCAGAAGGCAATTCCAGCCCTTCCCCGCTTTCCCGGGATTGTCCCGGAAAGTCTCCCGGATTATCCCGGTTTATCCCGGCGTCCCCGGCAGCCGCGGGATGAAGATCCCGCTCTGGCTGAAGGTGGAATTCCCGAGGGCTGAGCTGGGGCCGGAGCCCAGCGGGAATTCCGTCACCTCGGGAAGGGTGGGGCGGTGCCGCCCCCTCCGTGCCGGGACACCCCGGCTTTGGGGAGCTCCTGGGGACACTCGGGGCCGGATTTTGGGGCTCGGAGTCCCTCCATGCCCTGCCCGCTCTGTGCTTTTCCCTCTCCCCTCCCTGCAGGGCTGGACAGAAAACCCCCCAGCCCCGCGGGGAAAGCTCCGGAGCCCCTGAGCGCCATCCACGGAATCTCCATCCCGACCTCCTCGTCCTAGAGCCGCCAGCGAGAGCAGCTGCCCAGGGACTCCTGGAACTCCTGGAATGTCGCCGCCAGCTCCCGCGGCCCGGGAGCGAAGGCCGGAGCGGGGACACGGGCACGGCCCGGGCGGTGACAGGTGACATTCCCGCAGGGACGCTCTGCCTCCCTTGGACCGGGAAGGGACGACGGAAGAGACTCAGCCTTCCTTCTTTATTTTATTTTATTTTATTATTTTATTTTCTCCCCCTCGCTTTCAGTTTTCCCTTCTCCTGCCCCGTATTCCCGAGGACCGTTGGATGCTGTGATCCCACCCCCGCCCCCCAGGCACTGCCGGGAGCATTCCTGGCTCTGTCCCAGCCCAGGGGAGCAATTCCTGGCTTCCCCGAGGAGCATTCGTGCTGGAGCCTCCCCTCCAGCCCCTCTCCAGCACCCCTGCCCCGGAATGGGACCGGACCAAGAGCGCCAGGACGTTTTGTGGGATATTTTTATAGCAAGGAACCTCAATAAAAAGTGACAACGGTGGGCACGCCGCGGTGCCCTCCCTCCCTCCCTCGGGGAGAGCCTCTCCAGGGCTCTCCGGGATCCCTTGGAATCGCTCCCTGAGCTTCCTCCCGGCGTTCTCCCGCATCCCGGGGCTCCGTGTCCCTCCCGGTCCCGGCAGCCGCCTGGGATGCGCTCAGGATGGGGCTTGGCATTCCCTGGCTCCCCCGGCCGCCGCCGCTGGCGGGGATCCCTCCATTGTGTGGGCAGGGAGGGAATATCCTGGCAGCAGAAAACACGCCGGGATTTCTGCGGAGGGAGGGAGGGAGCCGGGAGGGAGCCGGGAGCTGCCAGCCGCAGCCCGGCCCGGGAAATGATTTCTTCTCCAGCCTCGGCGGGGCAAAATTCGGTGCTGCCTGTGCTGAAGGCAGGATGGAATTCCATCCGCAGCGCAGAGCTCGGAGGGGAAAGCTGGGAAATGCAGGGAGGGGAGAGCGCGGTCCCAGGGCAGGATCTGCGGCCCGACTGCGGCCGAGCGGATTTCAGGGATGTGAGGACGGAGGAGTCACCTGAAACAGAGGACGAACCGCGTTTATCCATTAAAAACCGCAATCCGGAGTGCGGAACAGCAGCTTTGGGAATGACGAGGGACAGCAAAACCCTTCAAGTGCCGGCTCCCAGCACCGGCTGGGGCTCCTCGTCTCCTCATTCCAGGCAGGAATATCCCTCTGGATGTGGGACTGGGGGCCCTGGGATGAGCAAGGCTGGAGTCCGACCCTCTCCGTTCCTGTCCTGCCGGGATGGTGCACGAGCACCCGAGCTATTCCCTTCCAGGACTGCCATGGACCTGCCAAAAGCCTGGGAAAACGTCTGGATGCCGAGCATCCCTCCACAGCCACTGTGGGGCATTCCTGGGCACTCCCTGGCTGGGGTTAAAAACGCCCTTTCCGTGATTTCCAGAGGAGAAGGCGTTTCCTCCTTAAACATCCCCAAAATATTTCCCCGCTCCCGGCGGAATTCCCGGGGCAGGCAGAGCCACCAAAATCCCCAATCCAGAGGTCCTGAAGCGGCTGGAACCTGTGACGAGGCTCCAGGGCACGGTGGCTTGGGGAGCCCAGGGAGGAGGGACAAAGGGGGTGGGAAAACGCCCTCGGGATCTGTATTCCCATGGGAGCACTGGGAATATCCCTGGGGGAATTCAGTGCCTGCCCGGGGCACCTCAGCTCATGGAAAAACCGCTGGGAGCAGAAATTCCCCCAAATAAATAAAATGCAATCGGGTTTTTAGGCAGGGCGAGGTGAGGAGCTTCTCTGCCTGGCCACAAACCAGGCGGCCCCACAGAATCCCGGGAAAATTTGACTTGATGGGAGCAGAGCTTTGGGAATTGATGGGAACAGTCAGCTCTGACACTTGTGCAGCCACGGTGGTGTCAAAATCCATCCTGTCCCTTGGAACACGACAATTGGGATGGAATGGGGTTCTCAGTCCGGGAAAAACCCGAGGCTGGACCCGTTCCCATCGGCTCCACCTGCTCCAGGTGTCTTTAGCGCCCTTTGGAGAGCACGGAGCAGGACAGGGAATGCTCCTGGAGACTTGCTGCCGGAGCCCAGATCTCCTTCCCGGCACGTTTGGAATCCCAAGGGTTTGATCCCATCCCTCTGCTGTAGAAACGGGCTGGGGGAGTGGGGCTGGCAGATGTTTGGCAGCAGCACTGGATCCGATTTCCCGGGATTCTGGTGCTCCTCGCTCCGGATTGTGTCTGGAGAAGCTGGAAGGGGCTGGAGGGGATCCCCTCAGAGATCAGGGATGGCCCAGGGATGATCCAGGCTCGTCATCCTGTGGATGATCCCGAGCTACCAAAGACTGGGCCCTCACACGCCCAGGCTGGAAAAGAGCCCATCTAAAATTCCCAAAGTCGGATTGGTGCAAATCCTTTGGGTTCCTCGGAGCTAAATCCCCCTCCTCATGCAGGAACTCGGAAAAATCCATGCCCAGCTCTCCGGAGAAGCTGCAAATCCCCCCCTCATTTGCAGGATTATAAACCTGCCCGCAACTCCTTCAGCTGCGCTTGGAAACGGGAATTTGATTCCCAGCTCCCTCAGGCATGTCCTAACGCTCCCTCTTCATAGGGAGTTTTTCATTTCCAGGGGAATCCAGCAGGTTTTTACCTCTGGAAAACTTCCCCCCCAAAGTTTTCCGCTGCCCCCAGCCCATGGCCTGGGAAAATCCCAGCTCACTTCCCAGCTCGAGGCTGGAGAAGGGGCTTTTATTCCCTGGAGCTGCTGGGAGAGGTCTGGAACGGGAAGGTTTCGAGGGAAGGCATTTTGACAGAGCTCTCCATAATTTGCAGAAAACTGGGGATGATAAACAGCAGGAAAAATTCCCCGAGCTCCAATCACGGTTTTGCTCTGCCACCAAGCAGCTCTGTGGGTTCGGGGCTCCTGGTGGAAGCTTCCAGTGGATTTTGGAGGAGTTGGGAAGGAAGATCCACGTCAGGGCTGACAAGCCTTCTCTTCCTTGTTGTTACTGATAAGAATTGAATCATTCCCACGGGGAAAACCTCCCTGCCATCCTTTCTCCTGCAGCAGGGATATGAAAGCCCTTCCAATCCCAAAATTCTGTGGCCCTGGCGAGGAGCAGCGGAGCTCTCGCTCCCGGAGCCAGCCTCGTTTTGGCACCGCGCTCCCAAAAAATGATGTCATGAGGGATTTCTGTGCCAGAGCTTTTCCCTTTCTTCTTCGGATCTGTGGCGATGTCAAAGTTCCTCTCTGGAGCAGGTCTGGTTTTGATATTCCGTATTTACGTTTCTCATTTCGGGGCTGGCTGGAGCCCCCGCCGGTCCCGACCTCGCCGCCGCCACCGGAAGGAGCGAGGAAGAGGAGCTGGGATGGATTGATGGGCGCTGGTGGATTCCTAAAGCTTGGGAAGCGGCCCTGGAATAGTCCCTGCTTGTTTCTCAGGAGCTGTAATACCCTCCGCTCCGCCCCACCGCTGCTCCCCTGCCCCTTCCCACAGGGAACACCTGCCTTTGCCAGGAAGGAGCTCAGAGCTGATCCCACAGCTGCCAAGCCCCATGAATCCATGGAAAAATCCCTGGGAAGTGAAAGACCCAAGGTCCCACGGTATCCATGCCCCGTGGGACGGTGAGGAGCACAGTTTGCCAAAGATTTTCCCGATCCCAGGAGGAGACTGGAGGCTCGTGGAGGTGGAACCACATTCCTTGGGCTGCTTGGTGCTCCCGTGGGATAAAGTGGGAATAAACCAGGCAGCTTTGGAGAACCCCGGTTGCCTAAAACTTTTCCCACAGGAACGCTCCAGAGCCAGCAGGGAATTTGTCTTTTGTCTTCCTGGGATTGGCTCGAGGCAGATTTTAAGGTCGGGAAGAGTTGTCAGGATCCAGGCGCAGCCAAAGGCAAGGTCGGGTTACGAATGAGGCCGCTCCAAAGCCTCTCCTGGAGAGCCAGAGGCTTGGGGAAAGGGGTGAAAAAAACTCCCGGCAAAGTGCTGGAAATCAAGGGAGAATAAAATTCCCTCTTGCAGGAGCTCGGTTGGTTTTGGAGGCAGCCGGCGAATTCCAAAGCCACGTTCCCTCAAAGCCAACGCTCCCTTCGGAACCGGCAGCAAAGGCGCGAGAGCGCCTCCGCCAGGGATTGCCAGGGCGGATCCCGGGGGAACTCCATCCCTCCAGCACGGCCTGGAGACCTCAAGCGAGGCTGGAGGGGGAGGTGAGGAACCGCCGAGGGGGTCCATGGAAGGGTGGTGGGAATTCCCTGTGTTTCACCCCCTTTTCCTGCCCTGTGCAAAGCTCCCAATAAAAGCATTTTCAGCCCGGACGGTGTTCCAGGTGAATCCATGGATCCCTCCCTTAATGGTTCTCTGCGTGATCCCTGTGGATCCCTCGGCTTTGTGGTGGGATTCAGCCCCAGATCATTCCCACTGCAGGTGTCCTGCTTTTTGGGGAATTTTGGCCAGGAAATCATTCCCTGAATGGGGAGGTGAGGAACCGCCCAGGGGGTCCATGGAAGGACGGTCGGAATTCCTTGTGTTTCACCTGCTGGGTTGATCCCAAGACTCTTCCAAGGAGTTTTGCAGCTCCGGGAACTTCCCTGCCTCGTGAGCATTCCCTTTCCTCCCTTCCTTCCTTCCTTCCACCTCGGATGAGGCGGGGCCACCTGGCTCTATCCAGTCTGGGAATCACCTCCAGGAAAAATTCCCTGCCAGCAAGAGCTCCCAGAGCCAGAGCTGTCAAACTCCATCTCGCTCCGGGACTCAGTTCCCTCCCGCCTCCCAAAGCAGCAACAAAACACCAAGGTTACGGAAAAGCCGTCGGGAATCCGACTGTTTTCCAAAAGCCACGGATCCCTCTCCATTTCAAGGAAGGAGTGGGGTTGCTTTTGGGACTGAGGGAGCACAGAGATTCCCAAACAAAACTCCGTCGTTGCAGGGAGCGGGGAAGCAGCTGTGGGGCAGGAGCGCGCCCCGAACGCGGAATTTGGACTTCAAAAAAACCCCAGCCCCAAAAAGAGTTAAAGGAGCAGCGAATGTTTCATCCCGAGTAACGCGGGGCTGGAAAGGGATCGGCTTTTAAGGGAATTGCCCATAACCACAACAATATTTGGGGGCTGAGCAGCGCCTAGATTGGGTGCAGATGTTCCGCTGGCATTCGCATGCATCCCGAAGGAAAAAAAAATATTCCTTTTTTCCTGGAGTGCCTGGCGCTCTGGAGTCGCCTGAGCTTTACAAACTGATTATGGACACCAATTACCTGTTGGGCCGAGCTTTACAAAACCCGGGCTCGGGCCTGCCCTGCTCCCGTTCCACATCCCGGCATTTTTTCCGGGAGCAGAATGGGCTGATTTATCCAGAATCCCAGCTCCTCTGTTAACCCTCCCGCTCCCGTCCCAAGCATCCCAGGCCAGCTGAGGGTGGAATATTTTGGGGGTTCCCTGTGCTTTCTCCCACTTCCATTCCAAGCATCCCAGGGCAGGCGAGGCTGGAATATTTTTGGGGGTTCCCTGAGCTTTCGTTGCTGTGCAGAAAGGAGATGACTTAACTCTTCCCTTCACCCTCTCCCACTGATTTTTTCCATGGAATTCCCCCAGGGCTCAGGCTCCGGATGAGTCAAAGAGGGTTGGGATCACCTTGACAGCGCCAATGGGCTGTTTCCAATATTCCTATTCCAAGTCTTTTCCCTGTTATTCCTGCAGGGAATAGTGCCAGAGTAAAGTGATCCAGAGGAAACATTCCCATTGAAACAGAGCCCGAGCTTTGGGAATGAAGGACCCAGGCAAAAACGGGGAAAATCCAGACTGAGGGCTGCTCAGGGAGCTCTTTTCCGGGAGACATTCTGCAGGGAATGGCTCTGGAGCAGGAGAGGGATTTTTCACTCTATCCATGGCATGAATTCCGAGGGCTGGGAGCGGATTGGAGCCCGGAATGTGCCTCCCAGGTTAATAAATCTCCACAGGTTTATTGTTCGGGATAAAACCCATTTTCCCCAGCAAATAACCAGGATCATTCGGGGTTAGAGCCATTCCTCAGGAAATGCTTCATATCCAACGTTTTTATTGGTATCCAAGGAAATTCCTGTTCCAAGGAACACGAGCCCGGAACTTTTATCTGCCTTTAAAACAAAATCTGTTATCTTTTATGGCCACTTCCAGAGAGTCCCACCATCACTTTCCATAAAATTCAACAACATTCCTCCTCCAGCCTGGAAAATCAAGACCAGAGATGGGGGAACAGTGAAAATGTCTTTTTTTTGGAGGGGGGGGTGTGGGGTGTGGAATATTTTAGGAATTTCTGAGTCGTTTCCATTTCAAAGCCTCTGCTTTCCCCCAGCTGGGGCCTGGCAGAGCCCCCTCGGATGCTGCCGCTGATTCCTCTGGAATTGCTTTAAAATGGTTTTGGAGGATGAGTTTTCCACAGTATCCTCAAGCTGAACTGGGCTCCCGCTTTTCTTGCCCTGTGCAAAGCTCCCAATAAAAGCAATTTCAGCCCGGATGGTGTTCTGGATGAATCCATGGATCTCTCCCTTAATGGTTCTCTGCGTGATCCCTGTGGATCCCTCGGCTTTGTGGTGGGATTTGGCCCCGGATCATTCCCACCTGCTTTTTGGGGATTTTTGGCCAGGAAATCATTCCCTTTCCCGATGCCACAGGAGCAACGCCGCAAGTCCCTGTTTTTTTTCCCCTCACCCCCTCTTTTTTGGGATGGGAAGAGCCCAGCATCCCATTCCCACACAGCTCCAATCACCACAGTGATCCCAGTCTCCTCCAGAGCCATTTCTCCGTATCCATTAGCCAATCCTTCATGGAACCACCCCATAAATAACCGGCTCTGGGGAGAGCCTGGGAGCTCATTAAATCCATGGAAGCTTCCTCTGGGAAGCCAGGATTTTTTCCCCGGGGCCTTTGAAAGTCTTCGGGAATGGCTCGGGGATGGGACACAATTAATGACAAACCTCCCAAAATGTTCATTTTCCTTGTTGGGATTATCCCACCCAGCTGGAGCCTGGGTTGGATCCCTCGGGAATGGGAAGAGGGATTGGAGCCTCAAGTTTGTTTATTCGGGCAGAGGTTCGGGGAGCACTTCCCAAAATCAGGCTCAGAGGGCTGCTCCCTCTCCACACTTGCTTCCCCCCCAAAAACATACGGAATACTGAGCAAGGATCAAAAAATCCAGGCAGTTGTTGATGGAATTAAGATTATTTGCAGGAAAGATTAATCCTTAATTTACTTCATGCTCCAAAGGTCTCTGCAACCTCCGGAACATCCCGAAAATCCTCGGACTCATCGCTATTGGACATAGCGGTCCAATATTCCACAGAAAATATGGAGCCTCTGAGAAAGAGATGAGGGGTGTTTTTATGGAATTGTAAAACACCCGGCGTTTCTCCAGCCAGGAATATGATTTATGGAGTGAAAGCTGGGATAGATGGGAAATAGGTCATTGATAAATCAGAAACCAGCTTGGGCAGGACATGGAAAAATGCTTAAGTGGGATGAATTTTCCCAAATTAAGCCAGGCTCCTAAATTTCCTTGGATCCTGTTTAATAAAACCGATACGCTGGATATTCCAGGGGGGATGGATTCCCGAGCAGAGCGCGCTCCATCCGCTGGAAAATCTGACGGAAGGCAGCACCAAGGCCCTCAGCCCTCCAGAGGGATAGGTCAGCCTTCCATAGGGATAGCTCCTGAGCCCTGGAATTCCCTGCCCGCTGGGAAATGAGGGATCCAAAGCACCAGAATGTGCCCACAAATCCCAGACACATCCTGGATTTTCTTCCCTCCGGAGCAGGGAAATCGGAGCACACTGAAGATGAGCGGGGCTATGGATGGGATGGGATCTGTTGGGGTGCGCAGTTATTGCAGTTCAGTGTTAATGGTTTATTCCAATGTCCCCCACCTTGTCCCCAAGTTAGTACATCCCGAAGTTGTGATCCAACCCCTTATTCCCGAACCTTCCCTGCCTGTCACTGCAGCCCCGCCCCTTCCTCCAGAGATTTCCCTGTCAATCCCCAGCTGGGCCAATCCCTGATTGTCCCGCCCCCCTGGAAATCCCCACACTTCGAGGCCACATTGGCCCACGTGACATGTTCTCTCCTCCCCCTTATCCTTATTAGTCTATGTACCATAAACCCCGCCTCACGCTCCTCCCCTGCTCATCTCTGATTGGCTGAGAGTTTGTGCCCACCCCCTGAGCTCCCTGTATTTAATCCCAAGAGAGGCTCGGGGTTTCTGTCCCTGCCCCCTTCAGCCTCGGTCGACCGGAGGTGCTGGAATCCGGATGGAAGTTTGTGTTACCGTGCCCAGGTGCTTGTGGAAGCCCCTTCTAAATCCTGGGAAAAAGCAGTGGAATTCCAGTTGTTTCAACTGGCAACATCCCAGTTTATGTTTTAACTGGTGTAATCCCGGGATTTATTTTGATAGGGATATATATTAAACTGGAATGAAAACAGACTATATTTAAACATTAATTAACCTGATGTAGTTTAGTAGTTTTACATTAATTTTTGGGATTAATTGATTTAAACATTACTGGTATTGACTCACCTGGTCCAGCTTTTCCCTACAAACTTCTCCGTTTTGGGGGAGAACCCAGAAATGCTTCCTAGAGCTTCCTGGGAGGAAAACTGGGATGGGCTGTGCATTCCTGGGTTCCAAGGTGTCCAAGGAGCGCTGGAGCTAATGAAAGCACCTGGAAGGAGCCAGATCTCCAGATAATTCCTTGGAATCCCTGGAAGCCCCGAGAAATGCCAACAGCAAGTGCTGGGAGTAACGGGATTCGTTATCTCCTGGGAATTAACTCCCCCATTGATCCATGTGGGAGTGGGGCCAGGATAATTCCCGAATCCTGGAGTGGGATAATCCCTGAATCCCTAAACGGTGACACGGGGGCAGAACTGCACTTTTAGGGAAGGATCAGTTTCCACAGGAAGCTTTCCTGGCAAAAGGAGCTTGGGAATTGCGCTTTGGCTGGGCTGCGTCTCTTCCCGCCTGGAATGGTGCAGATTCCCGGGAACGGCGGCACCTCCAATCGCCACAATTGTTTGCAGGGAATCCCCAGAACGGGGAGTGGGAAGGACCTTAAAGCTCATCCCATCCTGCCATGGACACTTCCCACTATCCCAGGTTGCTCCAAGCCCCGTCCAACCTGGCCTTGGATGCTTCCAGGGATCCAGGGGCAGCTACAGTTTCTCTGGGAATTTCATTCCAGTCTCCCCCCCACCTTCCCAGAGAAGGATTTTTCCTTAATATCCCATCAAACCCTGCCTCAAGTCTCCTTCCCCTCCACTTCCATGTGTTGTCTAGCCATCCAAGAGAGCTCCTCTCCCACTTCCCATGGAAGGAATACTGGGATCTGCCTGGCTTTGGAGAGCTGAGCCCATAGCGGATTTTTTGGCCAAAACATCTCAGCACATTTGGAATCCCAACTTTTTTTCTGGGTGGGGAAAATCTCCAGCCCCAACTGTGCCATGCTGGGTCAGCCGGAACCATCCTGAGGGCTCCGTTTGGTTTTCCCGAATTATTGAACTCTTTTGTTCCTTAATTTGGGTCAAACCGGGAATAAACAAACGCTTTTGGGAACAAAAGGTTTTGCTTGGGAAATGTCAAATGTTTCACCGAGCCTGCAGTGAAATGTTTTGACATTCCCTCAAAAAAGAAAGGGAAAATCCGTGCTTTTCCCGAGCTGGAATCAATAGCTGAGTTTGACCCTGAAGTGTGAAGAGTTTCTCTTTTCTTCTGCAATTCCGTGGTTTTTTAAAATGGAATTGCTTTCATTGGCAAATGAAAAAGATACCCTAAGCCTAAGTGTAATTCTGCTCCAGCGGGATTCCAGGTGAGATCTCACCAGCATTCAGGATCATCCCGGGATTGGGGGATCTCTGGGCAGCCAAAATAAATTAAAAATCCTCACTGGTGATATATTCCAATCTTTTTTTTCCCTCTCCCCGATTTTCCCCCTGTTCTTGACAAGTGGACAGAAATCCTGGGATGAAAGGGAAGGACGGAGGGAGAGAAGGGAAAACAAGGAGAGCGTTAGGGATAACAAAGGGAATAAATCTCATCAGGAAATAATCAAAGGAAATGTCCCTTGCTCCAGATGCCAGAATGTTCGGCAAATCCCATGGGAAGGGAAAGGTATCCTGGACTGAGCTGCCTTCTTCAGGATGCTGGGGCTTCCCAAGCTGCGGAGATGGATTTGGGGCTGGAAAATCCTGCAAGCTCACAGAAAGCCGGGATGCAATTCCCGGTGATTTGGGATACGATCCCGTGTCCCAGTGTTTTGCCATTTATGGCCGCAGCAGGTGGAACCGAGGGTGATGCTGGTGGGTGTTTTCCTCCCCCCAAAACCCCACACCCGGATTCGGTGACATTCCCTGGAAAAGCCCGCTGCGAAGGAGCAGCCCCCATTCCCAGCCATCCCGATTTCCCCAGCAAAGCCGGGAGTGTTAATTGGATTTTTCCAAAACTTCATTTTTCCCAACCATGACATCATTTCCTCGCTGCTTTCAGCAGACCGATCCAACAAATGTTTCCTATTTTTCCTCGGGATTCAATCCCGAGATGGGCTCCGGCCTTGGCAGGAATTGAAATTTATGGCATTTAGGGACATTTATTTTCATTTCCAAGGGAAGGCCGAGCTGCACAAACATTTTTCATCCCGTTTTATTTTCACTCCGTGCGCCGCTTTTCCCTGCTGTAGGAATTATGAGATGTCTGCTTCCAGAGCCAAGGGAAAAAGGGAAAGAAAAAACAAAATAAAAATCCCTGGGTTTTTTTTTTTTTTTTTTTTCAGGGGGAAATGTGTACAATTAATATCAGTTTACACATCTGGAATAACATCAAACATCTGCATCCCGGGGATTCCTCGGGACATAAATCCTGGAAGGGCCATAAAGAGCTGTTTAAGGACCCCATAACAGCTTTTATTAAGGAAAAATTATCCCATATTAAAGACTTGTGGGAATAAGAGCTGTGGAAGCGCTGCTGGAGTTTCCTTCACCCAGGAAACAAATTTTTCCCAGTAAAAGCGGAAAAGCTGGAGCGGATCCTTGGCCAGTTCCAATCAAGAGTGGCTGCTCCAGTTTATCCAAGCTGGATAAGCTCTGGAAGAGCTGAAGGAACGTCTAAGGAGGGCTGCAGACTCCGGGATGAAAAAGCAGGAGGTGTTTTTTAATCCCAGAGAAAACACCTGGAGATGTTCCAGGCCAGGCTGGACGGGGCTTGGGGCAACCCGGGATAGCGGAAGGTGGAACTGGATGGGATTTAAGGCCCTTTCCAACCCCAACCTTTCTGGAATGCTGGGATTGCACCCCCCTCTTCATTGGGAATTCCCGTCTCCAGCCAAGGAATTTCCCTTCCCAGCCCCTCCAAGCCAGGACTGACTCTCCTCTAATCCCACCTCAATTCCTGAGGCTCCAAGCTGTCAAATCCAGTTCTTACCTTCCCAGGAGGAACCACTGGAAGTGCTCTCAGCCATCCCCCTCTTTTCCAAAGGGTTTGTTTCCCCCTTTCCTCCCTTCCAGGAACTGGCTCCCTGAAAGAAGGGGGTAGGGATTTTTAGTGCCGATAAAGTTTTACGTCCTTTCTCTGATATTTACTTTTTCTCGTGGAATTTGTTCCCCAGCCGTGGAGTACCTGACCCTGCAGGGGTGTAAAGGATTTACTGGCCAATATTTGGGATGGGGGAAAGAAATTCCCCCTCCTTTTGTCTCCTTGTAAAAGTTTTAATAAAATCAAATGATGGAGCATTTAGAGGGAAATGAATCTTTAATTTCACTGGAATACCGGAATATTGCCAAGCTGGCTCAGCATCCCCAGGAATCAAGGAGCACACAGAGGGATAAATGGATTTAGCCAGGCAGGATTCCTGAACTTCCCACTGCCCAGGGGGATGGGAATGCCAGCCCCACCTTGAGCTGGAGCCAGGAAAATCCTGGGATGGGCTGAGGCAGGGAAAGCTCCTGCGTCTCACCCCCTTCCCGGTGTCCCCAAACCAATTATCCACGGATCAGCATTCCCAGGAGCCGCGCTCCAGGTGCCTCTTGCTCCCTGATCCCTCTCATGGTCCTGGAGGCAGACCAGCATCTCCCAAGGGTGATTCCAGCTGCCCTACAGAATCACCTTTCTTTCCCAAACGTTTCAGGCCGATCCGAAGCCAGGTGGGGAGATCCAGAGGATTGTGGGAATGGGGAGCTGGAATTTCAGCCCCAGGCAGGAAAAGGTGGAGAGCTGAGGGGATGGATCACGGGGAGCAAATCCCCCCAGACACGGAGATCTTACCCCTGCTGGAGGAGACCTCTGACAGAGAATTCAGGGATTGCCATCCAGGACTGGGATTCGGGAATTGCGAGGAAGCTCCGCTGCACAGCCAGCACTGAGGAGAGCTCCGGGACATCCCGGGGAAAAGATGTTCCAGCTGGGAGAGGAGACGGAATTTCTGTCCACAAGCACACGACAGGGATGGAGAAGGTCCAGAGGCAGCTCCGGGCAGGTGGAGACAGGATCATGGAATCACGGGATGGGTCGGATTCGGAAGGACTTGAAGCCCATCTCATCCCAGTCCCTGCCTTGACATTCCCTTCATCCCATGGTTTTGGGACAGCAGGGACCGGGAGCAGCCCCTGCCAAGCACTGCCTGTGGGTGCTCCATCCTTCCGGCCCAAATTCCCTCAGCCGTGGAAAAGGGAAAAGCTGGATCTGCCTCCTGTTTCCAATCAAAGCCTGTTTTGGTTTGGGAAATCCCGGCAAAAGCCATTCCTTATTTATGGACTGCAAACAACTCGCTTGTGTTATGATCCCAAAGTCATTAGGCATCACATTGGATATTCAGATGGATTAATTCCATATATTCCATGTATTCCATAAAAACCAGGGGGGTAGCAAAGGGGCCCGACTCCAGGCTGCCTTCGGAGATATTGGCCGCAGATAATCCAAGCTTTTTTTGATTAAAACGGAGGAGAATTTGAATAGGAATGCATTGTTTGGAATCCATTTCCATCGGGCTCCGGAAGAATTCCCGCTCGGAGATAGATGTGGTTCCACTTAACAGGCGAGGGATTAAAAAAAGCCCTGGGGTTGGGGCTAATTCCTGTCATTATGTATTTTCGGGGAATATAAATGGATTCGGTGTAATGGGGCTGATTGGAAAATGACCTGGTTGGGGATGGGAAAAGGACAGGGGCAGTTGGAAAACTGTCGGGATTCCGCGGGATGCCGAGGGGCTGCCTCAATCCAAACTCTGATTGGAAAATTGTGGCTTTTCGCAGGCCGCTATCCGACCCATTAGAAGCGGATTGTTTTCGCTCCCGATGTTTTCCTTGTGCCGGAATAGCGTGAAATGAGCGTGTGCCGGGCGCTAGCCGGGATGAGCACGGGAAGAAGGGAACAGGGCAGGGAAGCGGCGGCTCGAATTGGGAAGAGAGGCCGGAACAAGCCGAAGCCGTGCCACGTCACCCTGGTGGCACTGGGAGGAGGATCTGGCCCCTGGAACGCGGAGATGGAAAATCTCGGCTTTATGAGCTCAGGGTTGCTCTGCAGGGAACGGGCGGAACGGCTTCGTCTGGCCCACATTTGCGTTATCCCGGGGACAGGGATCCTCCGGCTTCCCTCCGAGGACTTTTCCACGTTCTAATTGTTCGGAAATTGTTCATAAAATTAGGGAAGCTTGGAAGGGAGCGGGGGAAGCCGGGCGGAGGCGCTCCATGGAAGGAGCCGCGGCCATGTGGAATCAGTTAGGCCGGGAAGGCAGCGAGGGGCACAAATGAGTTCAAGAGACATCCCGATTTATTTCTGGAGAAGGGAAAGGCACTGGGAGCATGGAGAGAGGCGGGAGCTGGCTTTCACAGGGATTTGGGAAAGGCAGGGAAGCTTGGAGTGAGGACGTTTAAGGGGAGAGCACCCGGAGGATGTCCTTTTCCAAGGATTTCCTGATTTTATCGACTTTGGTAGTGTGGGACAATCTCTGAAGCACAGAATTCCAGGGAAAACTTAGCTGGGAAAATGCTTTACCCACTGGGAGCATTGCTGTTATCCCACTGCTATCCCACAGCACCGTCCCGGCTGCTGGCATAAGTCCTGGGAATTCCCGGGTTGCCACAGAAGCCTTGACACTGAGGACTGCGACACCCCCAGCCATTCCCGGTGTCCAGGAGGCCACTTCCAATGTGGTGGGAGCCTCCAAAGGAATCCCTGCCACTCTCCTTCCCTGCAGAATGGAGGCACCGGGAAAGGGTGGCGGGAAAGGAGCTGGAGTTTTCCCAAAATCCATGGACTGCACCCAGCTTCCCTCAGGGACCTGCCGCGGCTTTGCGGGGGCATCTGGTGGTGGCCAAAAGATTCCCGGGGATTCACCTGGGAGCAGCTCCTCCCTTCGACATTCCCAACATTAGCTCGGGAATCCTGAAGGATTGAGTGGGAATGTCCCCTCTTCTGTTTTCACGGGATAAGCAGAATTCCAGCACTTGGGGAGGGATTTATCCCGGCCTCAGGAGAAGGCACTGCTGGATAACCGTGCCTGGAACGAGGAGGGGCTGGGATGGCTGAAGGGGAATGTAAAGGGGATCACGGCACCTCCTGAAAACTGGGATGCATTGGAGCTGGATTAAAGCCGGAGCTGATGCTGCCCCAGGCACTTCCCGGCCTCCAGCCTCATTCCCAAACTGTCCCATTCCCACTTAGACTCCCCACAAAGCGGAGGAACTGAGGATTTTCAGCCCCTCCAGGTGAATCCGAGTGAATTCCGCTCCCTCCGAATGTTGCCCGCGATCTCCTTGGAAGGAATCCCAAAAAAAACCCTGAACAATGGCACCTTAGGCTTTAAAATCCTTGGGATGGTTTCCTCCCAAGCCTTTCTCCAAACAGCTTCTCCTCCCGTTGGAAACGCGAGCCGCTGTTTACCCGGGTAAATAAAGCATTTCCCACGGATCTCCCGGCAAACAGATTAAAGGATTACGCTGAAGACCTTTCCAAATTTTCCTATCAGGGTCCCGGAATCTCCGTATTTGATCCCGACCCCGCTGCCGGGTTGGAAGGGGATGTTTATTTCCCCCATCCCCAAGTGCATCCTAAAAAAGGAGATTTTAAAGGATTTTTTTTTTTTTTTTTTTGGAGTATCTTCCCTCTTCACACAGCATTCAGAGCACAAATGGGACTCGGCCATGAGGAATTCCCGTTAAAATTCCCAATCTGGGAAGAATTTATTGGATTTCTAATGATAAATAGAACATTAATAAAGCAGAGGAATAAATTTCCCTCCCTGTCAGGGGCGTTTTGACACTTGGTAATTTGGGTCCATAAATGGCTTTCCAAATGATTAATGGGATGTGGACGTGGAGAAATATTCCTTGGATTTTCCAGGAGCCGGGATATTGATGTTGTGGTGTTTGAAGAGCTCCATCCCGAGGCGGGATTGTCCCATTTATAACCCCTCCAGACAGGAATGAAGGGGCTTTGATGTGAAATGTTCCTTAAATGCTCTCCTGGATGGAAAAGCGGCGTTTGTCCCTCATTTCTGGCTGCGGAATTCCTCCCTGGAGCTGTTGGAATGGGCAGAGGAGGAATCTGGATATCAGCGGCTTGGTTCGCCCCCCAGTATTTTAGGATTTTCACCATTCCCGATAACTTTGGCTTCCTTTGGATCAAAGGGAGATTCCAAACAGTTGGATTCAGTTCTTGGATTATGGAGCCGTGGCTGCCCCATCCCTGGAATTCTTCAAGGCCAGGTTGGATGGGGCTTGGAGCAACCTGAGAGCGTGGAAGGTGGATGGAATTTAAGGGTTTTCCATTAAAATTCCCTCAGTTTTCCTGGATAAAATTACCCCAGTCCCAAACATATCTCCCACAGAAAGTTTTTGTCCTTTAAAACAGATTTAAAGAAATAATTTCAAATAAAAAACTCTGGAGTGCAAAACCTGCCCTGAAAATAATCAGCTCTTAAGTGGCTCTGGAAGCAGTCCCTAAATCCATGGGAGACAGGATTTTTATTGGAATTTGGATAAAAAGATGGAATGGTTTTTAATCCACGGGAGGTTAAAGTCGCCATCTGAAGTTGGTTTGGGTTTTTTTTTTTTTTTTTTTTCATATCCCAGGTTTTTTTTGGTTTTTTTTTTCCTCCCCTTTAAACCGATCCCGCTCGTTTAAAAATTCATAAATAAGGGAAGGTCGTCAGAGCCCACTCCATAAAATATTTGGGTCACCTTCCAGGGAGCTGCCGGAGCCTTTTCCAGGGTTTTTTTGGGCAATATTTTACGGGGCTGTCAGCCTTATTATGGAATGATGGCCACTGGAATTCCTTCATCCATAAATTCCCCTCGCCATGGACATTTCCACCTTCATTAGGAGGAGAAGAAGGAACCGCAGGGGCTTTTGATGAACTGAGGCTGAAGGGGGAAAATTCCAGTGGGGCTGGGCTTGGGATGGTTTGATCCCAGATTTTCCGTGCTGGAGAAGCTCAAAGCGTGTGGGAATTTATTGGCAGGGTATTCCAGGGATTTTAGGCTGGACTTAAAGCCTGGGGCTGGGCAGGCCTGGGCAGTGCCAGGGAAATGAGGGGAGCCACTCCAGTCTACAATCCTGGGGTAATATTCCAAATATTCCAGAGGATCATGTATCCATGCTTATTTATCCACATATCCATGGATTTGGGATCGCATTTTGGCCTCTTTGGGTCACAGTGCGGCGTTCAAGGCTCCGACAGTAAAATAGGAAAAGAAAACTTCCAAATCCACAGAATTATCCCTAAAATCCAACACCACTCGCTTTTCCCAGGCAGGAAAGAGCCTGAAACATGAGGAGCTCCCAAATACAATGTAGGATATCTTGGAGAAGCTGGAATTCCATGGATTACATCAATTTGCCATGCCAAAAAGAAAGTGACCTCCTTTGTTCCGGCTGTGTTCCCACTTGGCCGGAATCCCACGGTCCGGAGGACCCAACCAAGTGGCCTTTTACAGTTCTTTTAAGTCCATTATTCCAGGCTTTTTAAGATAATCTGGGGAAAGTCGGGAGGGGAAGCCTCTGGGAAGTGGATGAAAAGCTGGAGGCAGGATGGAAGAAGAGTTGTTACTGCTGGAAAACCAAGGAAAACAACGCAATTCCCACAAAAATAGGTGATGACATTTGCATCCATCACTGGGAATTTGGCCATGGAACACGTGGCTCTGCTCCAGCCTGGAGCGTGCTTGGGAAGGATGGAGTCCAGGACTGGGAAGGGTGGAATCCATGGCTCGGGAAGGATGGAATCCATGGCTCGGGAAGGATGGAATCCAAGGCTCGGGAAGGATGGAGATACCTTGGAGGGACTGGGAAGGAACAGACTGAGATCCAGATCCCTATCCTGCTCCATGGAAGGAACAAACCTGGATTAAACCTCCGGAGATGTGAGCGGTGGACACAGAAATCCCTGGAATTGTTCCAGGACAGGCTGGATAGGGCCTGGAGCAACCTGGGATAGTGGAAGTGCCCCTGCTCCTTCCATGGGCATGGAATGGGATGGTCCTGAAGGTCCCTTCCAGCCCAATCCCAGCGTCTCATGGATGACGGAGAGGGATTCATCCCTAGGGAAGGGGCTTTGAGCTGGGATACATCCAGCCAGTTGTCGCTAATTCCTTCCACTGGCTCCGGAGGCAGGAATTCCCGGGAAGGGGCTCTGCGGTGGGGCTGGATGAGGAGACCTCTCCACACCCTTTCCAGTCGGATTTGTCAGGGATGCCTCCCGCACAGAGAGCCGGCCTTCTGCAATGTTTGGATAACTCTGCAATTCCCCGCCTTGGCAGGCGCTCCCGACCAAAACACCCACAGCTGGATCCCATTTCTCCGGGCTGGGAAGAGGAGAGCCAGGTCGGAAGATGGATGGACACGAGAGCTGGGATGAAACGAGTCGTCAGGATCGACTGGGAATCGGCCAGAGCTGAATTAAAGTCACTTAAAGCTGATTTAGGGCAACCTCAGGAATATTCCCGATTTGAGGCCCTGGAGGAGGGATTGGATTCATCCAAGCCGAGCTCTTCCAGCCACAGAAGTCTGGGATTTGCAGAGGCACAGGGAAAGCTCTGGGAGCGTTTGTAACCACCCACCCCAATCCAGGCCTTTCCAATGATCCCGAGGGCCTGATGGGATCATTGGGGCATTCCAGTGTTCTGGCAGGAAAATATCCTCTTTATTGCCTGGTTTTCCCACTCCTCCCGAAGTTTTCCCACTCCTGTGGATCCTTCAACTCCCGCTTAAGCTGCAGCTCCAAATGTCCCAAATACCACTGGCTGCGGATGGAAAGGGAGGATTTTCCATTCTAATTCCCCTGGAAAAGCCGTCCCTTTCATTCATGGGATCGCCAAACCACTTGGGATTCTGCCCAGTCAGTCTGGAATATTCGGGTGACATCCAGAGGCAAGGGATACCTTTGGATCTCTTGCACGCCCCAGGGAGCTGCCATTCCAAGGGGAAAAAACCTTGGGATGAGGCGTTGAGAGAGGGGAGGGAATTTAACTTCCGGAGGGGTTTGTATTTTTCAGGAGTTTGGGTTTGCGTTGTGTTTTGGAACAAGCTTCCAGAGGAGCTGTGGGTGCCGCATCCCTGGGAGCGTCCAAGGCCGGGCTGGACAGAGCTTGGAGCACCCTGGGATAGAGGAAGGCATCAGGGTTGGAATGGGGTGGGATTTCAGGTCCCTTCCAACGCAAACCAGTGCGGAATTCCATGATTCCGAATCCTCCAGTTTGCCACTAAGTCCCCAGATTCCTGGGGGAATTCTGCCCATCCTACACCCAGAGCCCCCCACCACGTGCCTCACCCTCCCGGAATGCACTTCCGTGCACCGCCCATTCCCAAATCCCTTCTCCGTGTTTCCAGGCACTGTCTACCTCGGGATCAGCCCTGGGACCGTGTGTCTGGAATATTTCATCGCTCCGGCACAGCTGAAAGCACTCTCTGCTCCCTGGGATTTTCCTTGGAATTGTAGCATGGGAGGGAACGGCTGTTTGGAGGGAAAGGGATCCCACTGCCTGGTTTTACCCCTCGGATCCATTTCGGGAAGATGCTCCACTGTTTTCTGGGTTAACTCATCTCCACGGCCGGTTGGATACAAGCGGTGCCAGACACTCGACATTCCCGGCATGGTAATTCCTGGGAATGTCGCCTTCCCGTGGCTCCAGCCCGCAGGACTGTGGCCTCAGATGATTTCCTGAAATCCTGGGATGTATTCCATCTTATTTTCCCATTCTGTCCTATTTTGACTCCGTGTCCAGCTCCCAAATAAATGTTAAAAAATATTCCCAGGTCTCATCTTAATCCATAAGGAATCCCATCCCTCATTCCCTCATCCCACAATGATGCCCGGCATCCCACAATCCACCCTCCCAGAGGAGGGGCATCCCAAAGGGAATTCACCCCCTCCCGACCACGGATTTAAACTTCCAGAGCAGCAAATCCCTCTCTTTCCCCCCAGTTTTCCACCGCCCCACCAGGAATATCCCGAATCCCATCCAAGGCTGTCAGCAAAGCGAACGTTCCTGGTGGGACGGAAACTCCGCTCCCATGCCGCGTCCCCAGGCAGCTCCCGATTCCCGGGACACCTCGGGAAGGTTCAGGGAGCCGGCTCTGCCTTCCCCTCGTCCCCGTGTCCATCTCCTGGAAAAGGGCAGGGAAAATCTGTTCCCTCTCCAGACCACACAAGTGCAAAAGGGGCTGGAAAACAGCTCCCTCTGCCCTCTGCCTCCGCTTTAACAGCTCTCCAAGGAAAAAAGGTCAGCAGTTCATGGATGGCAGGAAAGACCTACTGGGGACTCGGCTTATCCCAAACATTCACCGCCCCATTCCCGATTTATAACAGCCTCCAACAGGTTGAGCTTTCCCCCCTTCGGAGCTGGATGAGTTTTCCATCTGGGATGTATTTTTAGTGCCTGGAACTGTCCTCTCCTCACTCCCAACATGTGTCGGGAGCTGCTCCGCGCTCCCAGATCCCGATAATTATTTTAGCGGCTGTTTGGGAACATTGGGAGACGTTGTCGCTTCAGCCCAAATTGATCCCGGGCAATCAAACGCCTGGAATAAGCTGTGGATAAATCCATGATTTCATCGCCTCCAGCCCGCCGACCCCCAGGAACGGGAGTGATCTCACTCCACGTGTTGATGTGTCCCGGGAATAAATGAGCTCCCGAGCCGTGCCTCTGGAATAAACTAAAACAATCGGAATGTGCAGGAAGGAAAACACTGCCCGTGGCGAGCTCCGCTCCCCCGAACCCACGGCTCGGCTGCTCCGGCCATAAATTATCCCTAATAAATCTCCTTGGATGTTTCATGCCATCGCTCTCCTGCCAAAACGGGGGATTCGGGAACGGGCTGGACGAGGGGCTGAAGTTCCTTGGGAATGTGGAAGCCTTTATTTGTTTTCCTTCCAAGCCTTTCAAATATCCCCGCGCCGTCCTTCACGCAGATGTCCAGGGAAAGGCTCCTGACCCATTTAAACCTTTTTCCCTTTTTTTTTTTTTTTTGCTGTGGGAATGAAGTCCGGTTTGGGGCTGGATCTGCTGGCCAGCACCTGACAAAACTCGGGAATGGGAACGCGGAGCTTTAATGGCTCTGGGGTGTGACTTTTAACGCGGCAAGGCCAAGGAAACGAAGATAAATTAAAGCCTAATTGGGGCCGTTAACGGCTTTCCCAGCCCGCACATCTGGAGCCCAGGAGAATCCTTGGAAAAATGCTACAGTCGGCTCCTGTTGCAGAGCCCGGCCACCTCCAGACTCGTTCCATGCTTTTCTAGGGATTAAAAAAAAAATAAATAAATCCATCTTTCAGTGGCCAAAGCCAGCGTAAGGACGGAGATGTTGATTTTAATCCTCGGCGGATTTGCAGCTTTATTAAAGTCATCCCAAATCTACCCAATGATCCCGAATCCCCCTTTCCCAAACTTCCAAGCTGCCCCAGAAAGGAAAGGCCAGAGGAAGATGCTTCCCTCTCCTGAGGCTGGGAATCCATGGAAGTAAAATTCCAATAAATGCGGGGAAGTGGTTGCAAATCCTGGTTGAGCCCTGCTTAGTGATTCCCACGGTAAAATCCCAATCCCTGGAAAACCGATGGACAAAAACTCCTGCGTTATATCCAGGAACAGAAACATCCCTCTTTTCGAGCCACTCATGGATCCGGTCTGGAATTATCGGGTGGAAGTGCAGCAGAATCCTGGGATACTGCTCCCCTCCAAGCTGGGTTCCTGGCACAGGTGGCTGTGAATGGCCCAAATCCTTCAGATCCCAAGGAAAAGGCTGAGCCTTGGAGGATGGGAAATGGGAATAAAAATCCGGGAAAGGAACAAAAGTCAGGGAAAATCACCTTTCAGCGCCTCCCCAGATGTCTCAATTAATTAATTAATGAATCAATCCATCCGCATTCCCTCACCCTGCTCATGCTCCAGTGGCTTTGGGGAGCAACGGGAAATAAATCCAGGGAAATATTCACTTCCTGGGAAGCAAAAGAGGGCAGCAAAGGATAAACGAGGGCATCTCTGACACTCTCCCAGAGCAGGAAAATTTAGGGACTTCCAGGCCAGGAAATGGAGTTTAGGATAAAGTTTGGGATAAGCCCAGCACATTCGTTCCTTGGGCTTGGGATTTCCTCCTCCAAAATCAATCCCTGGGAAAAGGGAAGATCCTTTTCCATCCTCTCTTATCTCCTCCCTCTCCAAGGATAAAAACTGAACCCTTCTACCTTCCTGAAATTTTGCTGAACTTCCAGAGCCACCGGAAAACCCCAGCCTGAGGTTTTACAGTCCTGTAATCCGTGATTCCCAACAAAAGCACCAGAGAAAAGCCTTGGATTTTCTGATTTCTCCCCCACGCTCCTGGCGGGTTTGGGAATGTTCTGCACTTTTGGGATCAAGTCCAGATTAGTTGGTGCTGAAAAGGGGGAAAATAGGGATTCATCCCAAAATGTGAGGATGAGGAGGAGCAATCCAGTCCCCCCTCGCTAAACGAAGGACACGGAGGGGCTGGAGCACCAATCCCAGGAAGGGAACAGAGCTGGGAAGGGGCTGGAGCAGCGGGAGGGAGCTGGGAAAGCTCAGGATGGAGAAAAGGAGGCTCCAGAGGGACATTCCCACTTCCCACAGTCCCTGCCAGGAGGGAGCGGCCAGGCGGGACCGGGATGCGCTCCCAGGGAACGCGAGGACAAGAGGGAACGGCCTCAAATCGCTGCAGGGAAGCTCCAGGTTGGATATTGGGAAAATTCCTTAAGAAACTGTTGTCCTGGCCTGGCAGGGGTTTCCCAGACATGGATGTGGCAGCTGGGGATGCGATTCCATGATTATCCCACCTCGTGCCATGGGAATCTGCCCGGCAAAGCCAGGCACGGCCCAGCTGCTGGGTAACCTGGGAAGAGCTCCAGGCTCCGCTCGCTCATCCCGCAGAATTCCTGGCTGGCTCCTTTTGGGGTTAAGGACTGTTGGTTTAGCCCCGGCAGCCCCAGGACTTCCAAAAGCATCGGCTGTATCCAAGGAAAACACGAGGCAAGCCTGGAATTCAGGCAAACTCAACACTAAAAATAGCAAATCCTTGACTCTTCCCTTCCCATTTTTTCATTCGGGATCTCTCCAAGTTTTTCCCTGCAGTGCTGCTTCCCAGGAGTTCGATGCTGCTAAAACTGGACGTGTGTGCAAAAATGTGACCCAAAATCCAGGGATTTGACCCAGAATCCAGGGATTTAAAACCTCCCCAGAGACTTTGCTGAAGTGGCCAAAGCTGGGATTGTGACATTCCCAGGAACACTCTGGCATGGGAAGGGGTTGGATTTGTAGGATCAGCGTTTGCAGCCGTCTGGGCAATCCCAATTTCCCTGGGCCAGCATCCCAAGAGTTTGGGATGCTGGAGAAATCCCCTCGGAGCAGCCATGACAATTCCCTGTGTCCCTGCTCCACAGAACCTCATGGATGATGCCAGCAATTTGGGATCCATTCCCAGCTCCTGGATGACTCTGGAGCACCTGATCCGTCCCTGTCAGCATCCCGGGTTCCTCCACCCGCAGCTCCCGAAGGAATGGGAGCCTTCCAAACAGGCACTGGGACACATCCCGCGCTTCCCCAAAAAAGTAGGACGGAAGGAATGCGGGAAGGAGCTATTCCTTGGCTCTGCACTCCCGCCTTCCCCCGAGCAACACCTGCTTCCCGGAAAAACACAAATCCCTTGGCACATGTGTGTTGGGGATGGATATCCACTGCTCCCGGGAGCCAGGGAAGAGCTCCGGCATCCTTTGGCACCGGCATTCCCCAGCTGCTGCTTCCCTGGTGCCATCCCGTTGGATCAGGCTCTGGCTTTCCCTGTGGAAAGCGCCTGTGGAAAGCGCCTGTGGAAATCCCTGTGTCAGCCGGGATTTCGGGATGTGGAATGCTGGAGGGACAACTCGGAAAGGACCTGAAAGATCCTCTCATTCCAGGCCCTGCCATGGCCAGGGACACGTTCCACCATCCCAGGGTTTTTCCAAGCCCTGGAATTGGACACTTCCAGGGCTGGGGCATCCATAGCTTTTCCAGGGCCTCACAGGGAGGAATTCCTTCCCAATATCCAATTGATTAGAACTAAGGGATATTTAATTCCAGCTACGGAAAAACCTCAGAGCTTCCCCTCCTCCTCCTCCTCCTCCGCGATCCATCCGTTGGTGCTCCCAAATTCTTACGGACAGCAGCCAGGCAGAGGGATCCGCCTGGAATCCCGGGAAACCTCTCCGCCAAGGAAAGATCAAAGGCCCCATTTCCCCCCGGATATTGGGCTCCGCGTGCCGGAGGCGGGAGAGGACGGATTTACAAGGACAAGGATGAACTCCAGCCCCTGGATTAATGCAGCACTCAACTCCAATGAAATCCCGGAGCGGGAGCTGACACATTCGGGATAACACGTTCGGGATGGGCTGGAGAAATTCCAGCTGCCACAAAGAACAACCTGGGGAAACAACAGGAATTTTGGGAATAGACCAAAATAAATTTAGGATGAGGCATTTTTTGAGCTGTTCCTTTGGGAATTTTTATCTGCTCCTGAGGATTTTAGGGAATTTTGGGCTCTGTTCCCCATTTTTCCCTGTGTTTTCCTTTAAGGAGATCCATCTGGAATGGTGTCCCCTTGACCCTGGCATGGCCCAAGGCCAAGCACAGCCCGTTTTCCACTAGAAATGCAATTTTCAAGGAAAAATCCAATTTATTCCCGTCCAGATGTTTGATCCTCATTGTCCTTTGGGCAACTCCTTTTTTTTGGTCATAAAAATTCCAGGAAAATCCAAGGAAACCACGCAGGATTTGCTCCCAAATCCCGTTTTGTAGTTGACACATCCCAAACCCTTTTTCTTTTTAAGGCACTGGAATTATTTTGTCTTTAAATTCCTTTAAAAAAACCCCAAGAACTTCCCAAAATCTGGGTTTTAATCCAGCCTATCCCGGGATTCAGGAAGGATCAGAGGGTGCATGGATGTCCCATCCCTGGAATGTTCCAGGTCAAGCTGGAGAAACCTGGGATAGCGGAAGGTGTCCCTGCCCATGGAATGGGATCAGCTTTAAGGTCCCTTCCAACCCAAACCATTCCATGATCCCAAGATTTTCCCAATTCCTCCATCATTCCGGGGGTGCAGTACCGGCCTCCAGGTGGACACAGCATTCCAGAGGGATTTGCCACCGCCATTCCCAGCCCTGCTGTCCGTGGTGGTTCTCTCCTCCATTCCCAACAAGGGCCTTTCCCAGGAATCTCCAGGAATCATCACCAGGAATCACCAGCCGGCAATCACTGGTTGTACTGGGAGAGATGATCCCAGGGAATCATCCTTAAATCCCCAAACTCCAGCTGCCCTCTGGCTTTTCCACAAAAATCCATTTCCTGGGATTTGTGCAGTTTTCCCAACAGGCAGGAGGGAGATCCTGGATTCCAACTTCCATTGGAGGAAGGGTAGGGATTCAACAAGGAAAAATTCCATCGACCTGGAAGCAGGGAGGCAGGGCTTGGATTCGGGAGTGGTTTTTAGCAGGAATGCTCCCAAAAATCCCAAATCCCTGAACGTGGAAGGCATCCGCAGCCCTCCCTCCCAGCTTCTCATCCCAAATCCAGCTTTTCCCATCCTTTATGGAGTTAAGGGGAGCTTTGCCTGTCGGGAGCATTTCTGGAGCAGAGGAACATTCCGGCTTCCCACCGGCTTTCGGGAAAATCGGGAGAAGGAGGAAAGCCAAGGGCTCGGCAGGGACACTACCCCGGGAATGCTGGGACTTGGGATGGATTTACACCCTGCCAGGAGCCATTCCAGCTCCGGGAGATCCAGGAGGAGCCGCAAATCAGGGAAAAGCCGGGCACAGCCACCCTCCGGAGTCTGGCACCTGAGAATTCCAGAGGCAGGAAAAACCCCCAGCTCCCATTCCCGTGCCAGGAGCCTGGAGCTGGAGCCGATATAAATCAGTTTTCCCTGCCCTGCTCCCGACACAATTCCAGCTGCTGCCTTGTTTGGATTTGGATTCCCCCTCCTTCTCCTTATTTTTCCAGCCGAGGCGCCTGGAATGAAAAACAAAGCCCAATGTGCCATGACGGAGCTTCCAGGCATTGCTGCCTGGCGAAGGAAAAATCCCAGGAATAACCCCCCTTGGACCCCTGGCCCAGGGGGGGCGGCGCAATCCCAGATTTTGCTGCGAGGCGGGGAGAAGCCTTTCCCAAATAAATCCGGGATGCGTGCACCCCTCATCCCGTTTCCTTTAGCGTGGCTGAATCTCAAATCCCGACAATCCCATGGAATGGAACCGAGTCCACGCTAAGGAAGCTGGGAAATGGGATCACCTGGGTTCTCCTCTGGGGATCCAAACTCCCTGGATTAAACACACCTGGATGCTAAAACTTGGGAAAAGGGAATTGAATGTTCAGTTTTCCGAGGGATATTCCTGTCCCCAGCCGATGGGTACCACACCCATTCCCTGTCCCGCATCCCTGATCATTCCCAGTTAGGAAAACCGAAGGGGTTTGGGTTTTCCCAAAGGCCTGGGAGCTCGGGGGTTTGGTTGTTTTTTGGTTTTTTTTGGAAAAGGGAATGTCTGCACCTGCACAAATATGGGAATAACACCTGAAAATGGGGAAAATCCAACTTTTAACGTTTTTGGTTTTTTTAAGTGAGATCAAACAATTCCAGAAGGGAATGGAACAGTTTTGGAACACAGGTGGATCCCAAGGGAGGGATTTAGGGATGTGTTGGAGGCCTGGAAAAGGAGGAAAACCACATCAAATCCCAGCTTGGAGTTGTAATTCCAGCCCAATTCCATTCCCCACTTTTCCCAGACTCCAGGATCCCGGAAATCTGGAGGAGCTTGGGAAAAACCTGTTGTAGCCGAGCAGGAAGGGAAGGAATTCCTTTGGCTCCCAAAAAAAGAGGAAAACTTTGGCTCAGGGAGATGTGGAATAAAACCAGGAATTGTTTGGCATTCCCTGCAGCATTCCTCATTTTCCCACCCCATTTTCCCTCCATTCCAACGGCAGCAGTGGAATTCCCCGTTGCACATCGGGAGCATCCGATGGAAATTGTTACCCGGGATTTTGGGAACATCGAGGGGGTGAGGGGAAGGAAAAGCCGCCACAGTTTCCTGAGGCGGGGATTTTGGGAATGCGTTCTGCATTTTCCCGATTTTCCACACTTTCGTCTGGTCTCCATTTCGGAGAGGAAGGAGCGCTCCAGAGGCACCGGGAACGGCGAATCCGGAGCGGCCACGAAGTGGGGGAGGCCCTTGGGTGCTGGGGATCCCAAATTCTGGGATCCTGATCCTTAAATCCCGGCACTCCAAGGGGATGGGATGGGGATACCCAGGGCAGCCGGAATCCCAATATTGGGATTATCCCATGGCTGGGGAGGGAACATCGGGATCCAGGATTTTGGGGCTCCTTTGGTTGCTCAAGCAGAGATCACTTGGTTATTCCCAG
Organism: Pseudopodoces humilis; assembly: GCF_049639895.1. Lineage (NCBI taxonomy): Eukaryota > Metazoa > Chordata > Aves > Passeriformes > Paridae > Pseudopodoces > Pseudopodoces humilis. Next base: position 656,869 of record NC_142202.1, read on the forward strand.
AATTTCCCCCCTCAATCCTTGGACACCTCCAGGGATGAGGACTCCAAACCCATTCCAATGTTTTTCCCTATCCCTCAGCTCCAGGGTGAAAACGATGCCCGGGATTTTCTTTCGCTGCGATCCCAACGCTTGGCTGGGCTTTTCCTTGGCTTTTTTCCTGCTTTTTTTTTTTTTTAATCCAAGCAGCTGAAAAACCCGGAGAGAAATAAATAACATTCCGAGGCCATCCATCAGCCGGGAATGAGCACGGGGCTGTTCCCTGGAACTCCCACTCCTGCCGGTGGCCGAGGGAAACCGGCGCTTCCCATCAATCCCAAAGTCCATTTTTCAGCTTTAATGAAGACGTCGTTTTCATGGAAGCGGAGGGAACATAAACAATCCGAGCCACGGAAAATGAGGAATGAACTGCCTGGAAAACCTGGAGCTCGTTTGGACTTCTCCAGCTGAACAGGGCCGGAGGCTCCCGAGTTTTTTTGGCTGCGGTTGGACGTTGAGAAGGTAAAAAAAAAAACAGGGAATTTTTAGAAATGGAGCTTGGAATGAGCTCCAGGAGCGTTTTCCATGGGTTTTGTCCCTCTGGAGTCAGGAATTAATTGGCTGGGTGGGCAGGGGGCACAGGCGCACGCGGAATTCCTCGGAAAGGGAGGCACTATCCCAGAATTAGGGAATTGTTCAGGTGGGGAAAAGCCCTCTGGGATCAGAGCCCAACCTGTGCCCAGTTCCCAGATCCAGACATTCCTTGGACATCTCCAGGGATGGGGATCCAATGCTTTGCCACCTTTTCCGTGAAAAAATTGCTCCTGAATCCAAGCCGACCCTCCCCTGGCACAGCCTGAGGCGTTTTCCTCTCATCCTGCCCTCTTTTCCCTGGACACAGAGAGAGACCTTACGGATCTGCTCCTGGATGTATGGAAAACACTCCAAGGGGAGCCGTTCCAAGCTTTTCCTTTCTTCCAGCTGAGGAGCTGAGAACCAAACGGGATCCGGGCCTGGGAAAGCATTCCCGCTGTGCTGCAGTAGCACAACCCTACAGATCCCATCATTCCCAGGGAAAAATCCCCACGATCACCCAAAACACGGAAGCAGAGTCATCCTGAGGTTTCCTGGGTAAAGGATTCACCATCCCGAGGATTCCCTGTTGATTCCCTCCCACCAAATCCTCAAAGGATTCACGGAAAGGTCGCAAACCAATCCACGCCCATTTTAAGAGGAATTTCAGGGTTTGGAATTTTGGGATTCCCACCAAATTCCTCCATGGAAAATGGGAATGTGGCTGCCAAAACTCTGTCCCGTGCTGTTCCCACCAGCCTGAGCTGCAGCTGGAAAAAAAAAAATAGGGACAAAATACGAGTGGGATACTCAAAAATTCCCTGAATTTAGATCAGGATGGATCTGGCACCACCCAAGCCTGGAATTCCCAGGAAAATCCTGGAGATGTTGGCATAGGTGGCAGCTCCAGGGGCTGGGAATGATTTGGTTCCATGTGGCTCTCACACACTTCCAAGGATTCCCAAAATCCCCAAATTACTGCCAGGTGTGGGAGCCTCTCCTTGTATCCAGGGCTGGCTGGGAATAAACGGGATTGGGAACTCCCGATCCCGGGAATCCAGAGAGGTCCGTGGGAAGCTCCGGAGCAGGAGCTCCAAGCCAGGCAGAGCCATGTTTTCCATCCAGATGCTGCTTGTCCTTCTTTTCCCGATCAATTCGTGGATGGAATTCCAGCAGAAGCCTGGATCTCCATCGGTGCTTCCCTCTTCCTGCTCCTGCCAAGAATTCCAGCTCATTTCATTTGTCTCTTCCCAGCCTCACTTTTCCCTGCTCCCAGGAGCATTCCCGAGGCAAACGTTCCCTCCTGGAAAGCCTGAACTATCCCGGGATTTCACTGCTCCTGTCGGGAAGCTTCACCTCATCCCAAGGGAAAAACAATCCCACATTTCCCTCTCCTGATGGCCGAGAAACGACGGCACAAAGAAGTTTTTGGGGATAACTTTGCCATCCAAGCCTTTTCCCATCCCTGGAATTCCCATCCCTTGGATGGGGCTCGGAGCAACCTGGGAGGGTGGGAGGCGTCCCTGTCCATCCGCACGGGATGATCCTCGGGATTCCCGTTCCTCCTGGAGCACCGGGCAACAAACACGAGGATCGGGAGGGAAAAATTCCCGGCTCTCCGTCAGCCTCGGGAGCAGGAGGAAGGTGTGGAAAATTCAGGAGCTGCTTTATGGCTTCGCACCTCATAAACGCCGCCGGCGGGAATTTTATGGGAGCTGTGGGGGTTCCGTTCCCTGGGAAAAGGGAATTCCAGACCCCCAGCACTCCGGTGCCTTCCCAACCCGGGCTTATTCCAGGGAATGGCTGGAATCAAAAGAGAAAATCCAGGATTTTAACGAACTGAGGAAAGCCGGAGGGATCTTAAGGATCATGGAATTCCAAGTGTTCTGTGGCTCTTCCACGCTCCCGGCAGGCAGAGCCACGTGATGAGGAAGCCCCTAAGGACAGATCCAGGATGTTCCCGGTGCACCTCAGCCGTGTCCAGGCGCTCTCCTGGTATCCCTCTCCCCATCATTCCTTCCTTCCATGCTGGGATCCATTGGAATTCTCCTTCCCAGCTCTGTTCAATCCCAGAAATCCCCTCCTGCCGTGCCCCTGGAACGTGTCCTGGAACGTCCCTTCCCTGCCCATCCCACAGGAAAGGCGGATCCCACCTGGATCCATCCAGAAGGACTTTCCCACCACGCCCTTCCTTCTCTCCCTTTGCTTTTTCCATCTCCGGCAGAATTTTCAGGAAGAATTTCTGGGGTGCTGCTGAGTGGGATGGATTAATAAAGTCAGGGGAAAAAAATGGGATCGAGCCCAAAACATTCCCAAACTTTATTCCCTGGAGATGAGGCACCAGCCCCTTCTTCTCCCTTCCCATCTCCCATTTTTTTTTTTTTGTCAGCCACTTCCAACATATTTTATCCCGTATTTTTTCCCCCTCCTGTATTTTTCCAGCGCTTTTTCCCCTCGGCTTTTTTAATCCCAGCCTAGAAAATTCAGGATGACCTCACTTGCCCAGGAATGTTGTTGTTACCCTTGGAAAAGCTCCTTGCCTGGAGCTTGTATATTTGCCTTGGCTACTCCCAGCTTGGATCCAACTCGGAATTCCAACCCTCCCAAACGTTCCCGAGCCGGATCCGTCTCCCGAGCATGCCATATATCTCCCGCTTTTCCAAACAGAGATGGATTTCTCCCAGATTTGCTTGATGAATCCCGGCCCACATTCCCAGTTGGAGCTGTTGGAGCTCCTACCGTTCGCTCCGTGTTGGTGGCCGAGCCTTAATCACCCAACGCTTCCCGGGAGGCCATAAATCCCGGGAATGAGCCGGGCCTTTGTGCGGGATTTGGACAGGGCTGAATTCAGGGAAAAGCGGCGCCGGGATTTACGACCCTCCAGGGCTGGAGGCTTCCAGCATTCCCGGCTGTGTGAGAACAGATGGATGCGCGGACACTCCGGCACATCCCGCCTGGCCCAACATTCCCGGCGCTGCTTCCAAATGGGAGCCAGATGCCCGGAGAGGTCTTGGTCACCCGGCTCCTCACGCAGGATCCGTCCCCAAGGGCTTCCCTAGGAAGGAACCATCCCATTCCAACCCCCGCGGGGCACCTGGGAATGAGCTCGGAAAAGCCCCAGCCCTGCCAATCCCACCCTGATCCCTGCTTTATCCAAAGGGGATTTTCCGTGCGGATTCCGACTTCTGAAGGGATGCGGCTGGATTTTCCCCGAGTAAAACCCCGCTCCCGCTTTTCCCTGACAAACGGGATCAAGGCGCCTGGAACAGCGCTTGGAGCCTCCCAGATTTCCTCGCACCGGCGGAAAACCGGGAATGGTTTCGGTTGTTATTCCCAACAATAAATCCTGGAAGATTTGAACCAATGAATCCCAAGTTTCAGCCCAGCCCTCGGAGCAAAGCTCAGCTTCCCAAGGGTGGGAATTCCACACCGGGAATTAGGGAAAGGACAGGTGCCCGAGGCTGCGGCACCCTCTGGAATGTGGGAAAGACAGAAAAGCGGGAAGCAAAGGTCGTTAGCAGGGGCTGGATCCCGATCGTTTTCCAGTTCTTCCTTCCATTCCTTTCCCATTTTCCTGGGTTGGATAAATTAAATTAATTAATTAAATTAACGATGATGGAATGCACCCATTATTTCATCTATCTTGTAAAATAATAAGTATCCAATATTCTAATGAAATGGCCCTAATTAATATTCCAATGGAATAAAGTGGGATTCAATGAAATAAAATTTGTTCCAAATGTCATTTAAATTTAATTTTGGTTGCATCTGGATTCAATGGAATTTATTGAAAAATGGTTTCAAATTTAATCTCAATTTAATGTCAATTCCACTTAAAATTATTTCCTCTCAGTTTGAATTTAATTTGAATTTAATTTGACTTTAATTTTACTTTGACTTTAATTTGAATTTATTTTGAATTTATTTTGAATTTAATTTTAAATTATTTCAAGCGGAATTCAAAGTTAATTTGAATTTATTCAAATTTAAGTCCATTGATATCCTTTAAAACCAAACTCCTTATTAAATTATTTATTATTTAATAATTAATTTTTAATTAATTTATAATAATTTATTTTTAATTAATATTTCCTTGTTTTATTCCGTTTTCCCATTATTTAAAGGAATGTCAATATTAAATCCCTAATTAATAATCCCGAATTAATTTTCCTTCTTTCCTTCCATTTCCCCCATGTCTCAAAGCAATTATTAATCAAATCTGGTATTAATTACTTTATCCAAATCAGGTATTAATTACTTTATCAAATTCCCATTTCCTTCTCCTCATTTTTTAAGGGCAAATCCTGAAAGTTTCAACTATTCCTTGATTTTCCTGATATTTTTTTTCCCCTCTCCCTGCCCATCTTCCCAGCAATTCCAAACCTTGGCATTCCTCTCCCTTGGTGATTCCAGGGATTTCTCTCCCTTTTTTCCCTTCTCCAATCTTTTCCCTGGAGCCGCTGCATCCTAAGGAAGGAAAGGATGGAAAAGCAGCAACAAATCCCTGTGCGCATTCCCCTTTTCCCATCAAACGAAGGCGAAGATCATGGAATTCTTGGGATATTCCTCTTTTTTACGAGAGCCTTTAAAATCCATCTCCAGGGCCGGTTCCAGATTGGAACCAGCGCTCAGGAATCGTTTTTGGGGGGGGAATTATTAGAATTTTTATTGCGAGGAATCAAATCCAGGTGGGTCCCTGGGATGGGTTTTAATAAAAAGGAAAAGTTCTGGCACATCCCGGACTTTTTTTGGGGGATTTTTTTGCTTTTTTTCATTTCCAGCCTCTCTTTGGTCAAGGATAGGACAGAACTTTATGGGATTGTGCCAGGAATGGGATCGGGAGCCGCTTCCCTGTGGATTTGGGAGTGCCGAGTTCGTCATCCTGGGGTTTGGGAGCTGGGTGTCCAAGGGAAGTTCTGGAATCGCATGAAATTCCATAGGAAAAGGCAATTCCAGGCTGGGAAACAATGTTCCCTCAGGGAATGGATATTCCAGGTACACAAGGAATATTCCCCCAGGAAATGGATATTCCATCCCCACAAGGAATATTCCCTCAGGGAATGGATATTCCATCCCCACAAGGAATATTCCCTCAGGGAATGGATATTCCATCCCCACAAGGAATATTCCCCCAGGAAATGGATATTCCATCCCCACAAGGAATATTCCCTCAGGGAATGGATATTCCATCCCCACAAGGAATATTCCCTCAGGGAATGGATATTCCATCCCCACAAGGAATATTCCCCCAGGGAATGGACATTCCATCCCCACAAGGAATATTCCCCCAGGGAATGGACATTCCATCCCCACAAGGAATATTCCCTCAGGGAATGGCTATTCCATCCCCACAAGGAATATTCCCCCAGGGAATGGATATTCCAGCTCTCCAAGGAATATTCCCTCAGGGAATGGATATTCCAGGCCTAGAAGGAGATGCCCTTCCCGAATCCCTTTCCAGGGAGCGGGAGGATCCTGCCCGACATTCCCAATGACACTGGGAACATCTGGAGGGAATCAAAGCTCCACAGAATCCCAGCAAACGACGGGAAAAAATTGGGAGAAAAATATTCTCCCTTCCAATTCTGGCCGTTTTATGGGATGCAAACCCGCAAGGAATTCCGTGTTCCTAGGAAAGATCCTCCCCTCTGGAAAAAAAAAAAATAATAAATTCCTCTTAAAAAGAGCCCCCAAACCTCAACTAAATAAAAAAATCTGTATTTGCAGAGAATTCCAGGGAAAGTTCCCACAAAAATGGGCAGAGAATGAGGGAAACCCAGGAATTCCCAAGAAAATGGCCACAGAATTCCACAAGATGGCCCAAATCCGGGAATGCCAGAATTTTTTACAGCTCGTTTCCCAGCCTCAGCCAGCGTTTTCCGGGAAACCTCCTCATTCCTGGGATTTGTGGCCACCTTTGTTCCCGGACGAGATTCCCGGGAAGGAGCAGATCCAGGGGCGCCCCGCACCCTGAGCCGTCGGTCTGGCAGAAATTCGGGATTTCAAAAAAACGGGGAAAGGCCGGGACGAAATCCCCAACTTTTCCAGCGCTTTTCCAAAGGCAAAGGATGCCTTAGGCCGCCATCTAGCGACCGTGGGGGAGAGAGCGCTTCCAGAGGGAATTCGGGATGAGCTCGCTCATCCCAGATGCCGGAATTCCCAAAAAGCGCATCAGCCGGGGGAGCAGATCCCGATCCATGACCTCCTCTTCCCAAATCCCGCCGAGCCCGGGCTCCGGATGAGCTCGGGAAACCAAACATCTCCCGATTTTCCGGAACCCTTGGAATGCCCCCCATCCCTGTCCCCTCAGCCGGGAATCCCTGGATCTGCTTCCCGGCCTTCCCGAGCTCCCGGTGAGCGGGAGAAAACAGCGGGAAGGAAAGCCCGAAAACCAGAATCCAGATTTGGGGAAGAGTTTTCCCTTTGGGAGTCTCTTCCCTTTGTTTTTCGGGAGCTGGAATCCTGTGGCTCCGAGCACCACGGGCGCCGTTTCCATGATTTTTTTTGCGTGGTAATAACGTGGGAAGGAGCAGCGCCGGGATTTTCCCGGGAGGCTCGCGCTGATCCCGAAGGCAGCGGCGCTCGGTTATTCCACGGCGCCGCTGGATTCCGCCGCTCCATAAAGCGGCCTTTATTCAAATCCCGGGATTTTCCTGGATGGATTGGGGACAGGGACGCGTGTCCCCAGCAGCCCATAACTCCCGGCACCCTCCGCTCCCGGTGACAGCCGGAGGGAAAGCAATTCCCGAGTGGAATTCGCCTCATTCCAATGCTTTATGGGGCGCGGGTGACGCCAGGGGTGACACGGGGGTGGCTGCGGCCGCGGGAATTTCCCTTCCCGGGATAATTAAATCCCGGGATCTGCTGTAATGAGGCTCATTAGGACGCCCCATTTAAAGCCCCATTTAAGCCAGGCTTTAAAAAATTCCTTAGAAAAAAAAGCAGGAGCGGCTCGGGAGCCCCAATTAGAGGTGGCTGCTGACGGCTCTTCCCAAAAAAAGCGCAGGAAGGCGGCTCCAAAGGCACCGGGAAATGCGGGGCCAGGGAAGAGGGCGGGAATTGGGGGGGGGGAAAGCGGGAAAACCTGCCGGATTCGGGAATGAGGAGCCCTGGGAATACAGGGAAGGGGCCAGGGGTTGATCCGGGGGATTCCAGGCGGGTTTCAATCCAAATTTCTCCCAGGAACAGCGGGAATGGGTTTTGCATCCCGCCGGGATCAGGAGGAGCGGTGGGAATACGGGGAAGGAAAGGGGGGGGACTCGTTAATTCCCTGGATTCCGGTTGGATCCCGGCTGGAAACCGCGTGGATCCACAGGGGATCCATCACCCCAAAAAGCATCCAGCGCGTCACGCACCTCTTCCCCCAAAAAAATGCCGGAAAAAAAAAAAAAGAGAAAAAAAAAAAGAAAAAGAAAAAAAAAAAAAGAAAGAAAAAGAGGAGCCAAAATATCCCGAGAGAAATAAAACCTTGGATTATTCCCAGCTAGAGCGCTGAAATCCTAACCCCTGGAATTCCGCTCCTGCTGCCGGCACAGGGATGCGGCAGGAGAAGGAGTCGGGGTTTTTTGGCAGGAAATGAAGGCGGGATTGGGAAGCACCTGATTCCCGCTGGTCAGAATTCCAAACTCCCGCGAAGGATTCCTGGCTCTCCGCTGACAAAGATAAATGGGAGGATTAAAATCTCTTGGAGAAATCCTGGCAAAGGAGAGGGAAGAGGGGAGGGAGGGATGGATGTGATTTCCCTCAGGTAGCGCGGCCCAGACGGGCGGGATTAGCGGGAATTTGCTGTGGGAATTAGAGGCGATCAGGAGCCATCAGCGGCCGAGACCTTCATGGAAATGATGGAAATGGCTTTTTAATTTTTTTTTTTCCAAAGGAAAATTCCTGGCCCGGGAAGGGTTTGGGGCGGGAGAACAGGAAAATTTGCGATGGTCAGTTGTGGTGGGATAGGGAATGAGAAACATTAGCGGGGATGAGGGGAGGAAAGCACGGGATTATTCAGGAGGAGATTCCAGGATGGATCCCAAGCTGTGCCCGATCCCCCCCGCAGCCCCGAGTGCCACATCCTGGGCAGCTCCAGGCATGGGATCCATCCCATTCCAAAGCCTGGCCTCCCTTTCCCTGAGGAAATTCCTCCCGATGTGCACTCCTGGCCCAGCCCGCTCCCTCTCATCCCAGCCCTTTTCCCTTGGAGACAGGAATTCCGCGGGATGAGCGAGCGGAGCCTGGAGCTCTTCCCAGATTACCCAGCAGCTGGGCCGTGCCTGGCTTTGCCGGGCAGATTCCCATGGCACGAGGTGGGATAATCATGGAATCGCATCCCCAGCTGCCACATCCATGTCTGGGAAACCCCTGCCAGGCCAGGACAACAGTTTCTTAAGGAATTTTCCCAATATCCAACCTGGAGCTTCTCTGGAGTGATTTGAGGCCGTTCCCTCTTGTCCTCGCATTCCCTGGGAGCGCATCCCGGTCCCGCCTGGCCGCTCCCTCCTGGCAGGGACTGTGGGAAGTGGGAATGTCCCTCTGGAGCCTCCTTTTCTCCATCCTGAGCTTTCCCAGCTCCCTCCCGCTGCTCCAGCCCCTTCCCGGCTCCTTCCCTTTCCTGCCGGGATAATGGGAGTGGAGCTGCCTCCTCATCCCGCTGCATCCCGATGATTCCCAGCCCTCGCGGAAGCTTTGGAGTTAAATCCATGGAATTCCGCTCCTGCTTTAAGCACAATCCCTGTTCCAAGAGATCCCGCGGGAGAAGGGAGTGGGATGGGTGCGGAGCGGGGGGAGGGGGGGTGGGAAAGTCGGGAATCGCTCTCGGCGTCTCCTCACATCCAGGGTTTCTCGACAACTTCCCGGGTGGTTGTTCCGGGAATTGTTTTGGGACACCGGGATGGAGAGATGGGGATGTTGGGAGCGCCTCTGGCTGCTTCCCTCTCCAAGGATTCCCTCTTTTCCCGCTCCCTCCCGAGGCGCAACCCTCGCCTTTTAAGGAACCGGTGGTGGATGTTCCCAAAGGGTTTTCCCAGGGAATCCCATCCCCTCACTAAATGGGGAAACTGAGGCAGCCGGGGCAGTGTTTTCCCACCGCTGGGAGCAGGAGCGATGCCCCTTCCAAGAGGGAGGAAAATTGTGGATCCGCCCCAAAATTAGCGTGGAAGCGGCCAAAAGTCGGGAGAGAGCCCGCTGGAAACCCTTGGATGCAGCGGGAGCGGTGCCGGGACCCCCCCCCCCCCCCCCGCCGCATCCCGGCACGCTCGGTATCAGCATCCCGCCTTCCCCGAGGGCTTGGAAAACAATCCTGGAAGTAATCCCTTTTGATCTGCTGCTAATCCCAGATAATTGCTCGCGGGCTTAATGGGAAAGCGGCGTTTTCTCGGGAAGGGGGGGATCGGGAAAAAGCCGGGATGGCGCTCCTGGAGCAGAGGAAGCTCCATTGTTCCCGGGAATGCGATGCCGGCAGGAATGACAGAGGCCGTGATCCCGAATTAAACCCGTCTGGCGCAGCCGTCCCGCACATGGACGCGGCATTCCCGGGAAAAGCCTTCCCGAGGCGCTCCAAGCTGGGACAAATCGGCTTTTAGGGAAAGCGGAGGGTGAGAGGGAGGTGGGATCGATCCCTGGATAAATAAATCCATGGATGACGCTCCCCACGCACACCTCGGGCTCGGCCCGTCCCAGAAATGCCCCCCATTCCCACGATCCACGGATTTGGGATAGATCCAGCCTCCGCAAGCACCGTGACCCCACCATGGCCCATTCCAAGCGCTCCATAAATCCCGAATCCGGAGGCCATTCCAAGCGCGCTTGGCACTTTAATGGGAGAGCCGCCTTTGGATGGGTCACGGCGCTCCCCCGGTGTTCCTCCGGAATCCTGGAATGCTGCTGAGCCCGGCCATTCTTCCCGCTTCGCTTCCCAAATCCCAAACAATGCCTTTCCCATTGTTCATTAACCAAACATTCCCACTTGGCAGGTGTTGGAATTCACGAGGAACAGCGGGAGCCGTGGCCGTTCCGAGGTGGCAAATCCAGGATTTTCCGTGGAATGTCGGCTCTGAGAGGGGGAATTGGCTCGGGGTGGATTCCTTAGGAAGCGAAATTCCCGGTTAGAGAACTTGGAGGGGATGACAGAATTCCCAGATGGATCGGGTTGGAAGGGATCATAACGGGAATCTTATTCCAGCCCCAACACCTTTCCCTATCCCAGACCGCTCCAAGCCCCTCCAGCCTGGCCTTGGACATTCCAGGGATGCGCCAGCCGCGCTCCCATGGGAATGGGCGGGCGGGAGACCCTAAAAAGGGGGATTTTTCGCCTGGAAAAGCACCTCTGGATGTCAATCCCAAAGCGCTCCCAGCTGCATTCCTGCTCCGCCGTCCTTCGCCCACTGGAGGGAGCATCCGGCAAACCTTTGGATCCTCGGGACGCGCGCTGGAAAAGGGTTGGGATTTAAGGAAAGCTGCGGGGAAAAAAAAAAAAAAAAATCCTCGCTGGATCAAAGGAATACGAAATCAATCAAGAGCGGGAGAGAAATGGGAATTATTGAAGGCCGGGCTGGGATTCCTTCCCTTTCCAAGAGTTTTCCAACCAGGAAAATACTCTGCAGGGAAAATCCGTGGAGTTTTCCCTGGATTTATTTCCAGCTCGGTCATTAGGAGTTGATTATTAATAAATTAAGAGTTAATTTGGTTTAAAACTCCTCACTTTGCACAAATAAAATCCACGGAGAGAAAAGGAAATCCACGGAAATCCTGGAAGTTGCTGAGTGGGAATGGGAAGAAATTCTGATATTTTGCTGAGCCGCTCCTCAAAATCTGCTGGAGAAAAAGGGAAAAGAAGGACCAGAGGAGCAGCATTCCCTAATTCCCGCTCTCCAGGAATTCCTCTGCTGCTCCAGCGGTTCCCAAATTTATGGATCATCCCTAAAATGTCAATCCTTGGGCACGGGGAAGAGGGAGCAAAGGGAAATGTTTGGGAATCGTGACCTTCACGAGGAAGGATCCTTCCTCAATCCCTGTTTTTTGTCTCTTCTCTTGGGAGAGGAACACGGAATACTGAATCCCAAGGATGCACCGGTGATCCCTGTCCATCCAGCAGCATTCCGTGATTTTAGAGACGGAATTCCCACTGCCTTTGTCCATCCCTTCCTTTGGAAGTTTGGTTTTGGCTGTGGCCAAGCCAAGGGGGAAAAAATTCCCTCCCACCTGCTGCAGCCATATTAGAATTCCAAGGATTTGCTGTTTTCCTGAATAGTTAGGTTCATTCCCAATCCCAAACATTCCCAATCCCAAAGAGCCTTTTCCTGGTTGAAATAGTTGAGTTTGGGGGTGTGATTTATTCCCTTGGATTATTCCAAGTCACTTTTCCCCGGAGACAGGGCTGCCACTGGATCCAGCTCCATCGACAGCATTCCAGGGAATTCATGGCAGTGGGATCATGGTTCCCAGGGCTGTGATTCCCTTGGGAAAGCGGGGCCGATGCCCTCTCCTGCATCCACGGATTTGATGGGAATGCGCAGCCTGGTTTCTGACAGGTTGTCTCCAGAATCCAGCCGGATCCTCTGGAATTGTCTGCAGGAACAAAAGGCTCCCGTTCCCAAGCTCTGGAGGGAATTCCAGCAGGGAAGGATTCCAAAGGTCCGAGCTTCAAGTCGGGCTGGAATAGCCCTGATTCAAAATGATCCGGGAATGAAGCGGGAATTCTGACCCAGCCTGGTTTCCTCTGGGATGGGGGACGTCACCTCCACATCCCGCGGTCTCCAGAGGCGCCTCTTCCCTGAGATTCCCGGGGGTGGAGCCAGGAGGGAATGTGCTGGTGGATAACGTGCCCTCCATGAAATCTGTCTGGAATTCCAGGATCCCTTCCAAACCCTCTCCCGCTCCTGCCCCTTGCCGGGCTCAGAGTCTCGGAGGTGTCCCAAGGGATTTCCAAGGGGAAATTCCTGGTTATTCCTTGGTGGAATCCCATGGGAAGCTGGATTGGTGTGGAACCAGCCAAGTCTGATCATGGATAAGGTTCCATTTTCCAAGATTTTGCCAGGGAAATCACAGACCCCTTGGATAATCCTGGGGTGGGAATCGGAGCACGATGGATGATTGGAGGTGTCCCTGACCATGGAAGAGGATCGGAACGAGATGGGATTTAAGGTCCTTCCGATACAAACCATTCCAGGATTTCACAGGACATTTCCAACTGGAAGGGAACCATGAGGATCATGGAGTCAGCTCCAAGGAGAATGGCTTCCCTTGAAGTTGCTTTTTCCATGACCAGTCCTGGATGGGATGGAGGGAAGCCCTTCCCCACCAGCCGCCCCTTCCCAAGGTTTTTCCCTGAGCCCGGTATTCCCAATGGTCTCCCAAGAGGCTCCACAAATACTGAACTCCAGCAAAAAGGAGAAATCCTGGAGCGGGCTGGGATGGCTGAGTTTGCCCAGAGGAGAGCCCAAAAGCCTCTGGAATGCTGGGATGGGATCCTGTGGAAACTCCTCAGGAGCGGGAGAGGACAACGGCTCGGCAAACACGGAGATTCCTGCCTCATCCCGGGAAACTGGAAGGTCTGGGAATGGCGAGGATCCCGCTCTGCTGCCCAGGCTTCCCC